>NC_090884.1:59976490-59988990 GCF_036669925.1 Montipora capricornis
GATTCTCCCCAAAATATACAACTACTTTCAAATGCCCCGTCGATGACAAAGCAGGACTCGAACGCACCTCAATAATCCTTGGTTGCTGCAAGTTTAACAAATAAAGTTCATAATTCAAAAGTGTTTCGTACGAAGTTCTTATCGCAGTTTTAAATACAAGCTTTACAAAATTTAAAAGCGCCAATGTGACCACCTACCTTGCGATATATCAGAATTGACAGCTGTCGTCCATCTTCAAATTGCGTAGGTTTTCTTGTTATTTAAGGAGTTCAGAAACGTGGAGTATTTGTTTATAAATATGAATGTCATTCTCTTGCTAGCCAGTGACAAAAGGGATTTGTGTTAGAAGGCTGTAAATTCCAAATATGCAACCTTCACAAATACTGAACTTTTTTTTCTCAGTCAAATAATTCAGCAAGTTAAGTCGGGTAGGTTTTTTTTTCGGTGAATAACGCAAAAAAAATGACTTTACTCATTAACTAAAGCTTAACTTCTGTTGATTATCGATATCTTTGCAGGAAATCATTGAAAATATGACTGGAAAATGTCATTACTCCGATTTCTCGTCGAAAGTTAATCAATATATTACATAAATTACATAAAAGCAATCTAAATAAACAGTATAAACAATATAAACATCACACATAAACATATCAACATTAATCTATACGTGGTGCCCTTGTTCCCACGTGTAAATCTATTAGCGGTCTGTTCACATGGGGATGAGGAACCCCAGGTGGGTGAGGTATCCCGCCTCGGTGGGATAACCAATTTCTCTAATCTCTGAGGAGTCGATAGTTAATGAAAAAGTGAGTGCAAATATGAACTTCTTATTTATACCCAGTAATTAATATCGAAAAGCAATCCATAAGTGTAAGGAGAAAATGCCACACCTTCGAATGCTCCTCACTTTTCAAGCTTCAATGACATGGAAAGATTTTCAAGAGGGGATCCAAAGCTGTCGCTAAGCTGTCGACGAAATTCTCAACCTTAAGGAGGTGTGTACCGAGTTTGTGTGAGCATTGATTCGGCTAAATCACTAAAATTGAAGGACGATGAAATACGCACTTACTATGCCCAAGAATTTCTTTATGCTATAAGGACCATTTTTATCATTTTTCAAACGTTATTGATGCACTCGGCGGAGTGGTCCTTTCGCTGAAGAGTTATATAACGGTTCAAAGTCGAACTAACAGTGAGCACTATGCAAACTTGTTCCGTTGCATAACGTCCGTCATTTGAGTTGTTGTTTTTTACTACTTATATTCAATCGTTGTCGAGTTACCTCCTGCTGCAACTGGTGGAATTATTTTCGCAATTTTATTGAAGAGGTTCCTGAATGAATTTCAACCTCAGTATTAATGGAAGAGGTTATTTATCGATGACGACTAATCGGGAACACTATCAACAGAATTGCGACTGCTCCTAACTGACCAAAGAGATTGAAGTTATCGGAAACGAAAGTCAAAATATGCCCCGCGACTAATCATCGATAAATGCATCTTCTCTTCTATTACGTTTACATAAAATGATTTGTGTGAGGGTGTATGAATTTTGCTCACAAACGTTTGAGACTATGCGTGTGTTCTAAATTGAGAAAAAAAATTAAAATGCGAAAGTTCTTTTTGATTTTACTTGAATAATATTTCAACGCAGGAAACTTGAAAATTAGTAGTTTGTTAATAATTAATTTGAAGTTACCTCTAGTTCAAATATTTATGCCGCGTTCACAAATCCAAATCGCCACCGAGACAATCTATATATCAAACAAAATTTCAAGTTGAGACTAGAATTAATGATATGACATGGTTTTAAGATCGTACGTGACAAAAAAAAAAATCTGCTCTTGTTGCTGGGGCAGAACGTGATGAAAATTGATATATCTATCTCTTTAAAATGTTCATAAATTCAACAGTCGATAACGCAATGTCCAGATATCGCTGAGTGAATCATGATCCTCAAGGTCGATGTAGACGGAAAACCGAATGAAATATGGTTAAGTTTTTTAGCAATACCTGAAACGTGACAGTGCCAAAGATATCTTAGCTAAGAAGAGTAGCAAAAGACATTAAATCTTAAACGAGAAAAATGATTTCTATAATGAGATTTTCATTGCTCTTGACTCAATTACATATTTCAGTTTCGAAGCTATATAATTAAAAAGTTCCATTTACGACCACTCAAGAGAAAATGTCAAAGTGTAAAAGTGGGTCCCAAACCACAGCACGTGAAAGCACAGCTATTTGTGGTGTCATTTTGCTGAAAGTATCATGTAAGGCCATCCCCCTTTTCTTTTTCGTTTAGCGTCGAATGCGTTTCCTGATGTTCCGCATATAAGAACAAGTGGATTAAGAACAGCAGGCTGAAATTTGGCCAATAAAGCACCGTATAAATAAGAACAAATTCAGCATGATAAATAAAACATGTTCTTAATATAAAGGGAAAAAGGGTATTAGGATAAGGAACAATACAGTACAGTAACTTATATCAAAGTACTATGATGCTCAGGACCATTACAAACTATAAAATCTATTACAAAACAGCATTGTATGTTAATTAAACCTATAGTAATATATAGTTTGAAGTATTTCTGAAACCAATTTTAAGAACATTTAAGAACACTTTCAGGCTGATTTCTCACTAAGCACCCCTCCAATAAGAACAAGATCAGCCTTAAACCTGAAAAAAAGTGTGTGTGTGTGTTTACTGTATTGGATCGGTCGTTTGGATTGGAAAAATGACCTAAAAAAATCGCTATAGGAGGCCTGGTAACCCACCATCATTGCTTTGGAGCCTGGAAACGACAAGACATGAACCCAAAATCAATATGGCGGAAAACTTGGTTGATGTTATTGTAGAATTAAGACATTGTGTTTTTCTCTATGCTGTTACCATGCTCATTTTTTTCAAATTAAAATGCCAAAATTTTGGGTCGGTCGGACGACGCTAAACGGATGAGATAAAACTGATGAGGATGGCCTGATGATCACTGAAAACATAACGTTTTGAAAGTTCTCAAAATTGCGTTCGCCTACCGGCTGCTCGTGCAATTTTGAGAACTTTTAAAACATCACTCGTGCCCATAGATCACGACATGCACGCGCGTTCATTGCTTTTCTAGTCTTCCGATTGGTTCACTCAGTCTCGGTTATCAGCGCATATACAAGAAGAATTAATAAACTTGCCCCTGACAGCCCCTTCGAAAGCTATTGATAGTTTCCGCTTGCCGTAGTTCAAGGGAAGGCTATTCCAGAAGACCACACCATTGTACCTAACACTGTTTTTAAGGAAGTTAGTGCGGGGCAGTGGAATACCCAATTTGTTCTCATTGTCCCTCAGAGATATTTCTTTGAGTGAAAAGAGAGCTACGATAATTAGGAGCAAGGCTATGTAGCGACTTATAAACCATAACGGCCTCTTAAATTTTAATATGGGTATCTAACATTTTCCAGCCTAGCTGTTCAAATAAGGGGCCAGAACTAAAATTGTAACTAGAAAAGGCTAGAATACGAGCCGCACGGTTTTGCAATATTTGGAGCTTATTTCCCAAAGTAGTGCCGCAATGCCCCCACACAGCACCGCAGTAATCAAAATGAGATTTAATCTAGGCGTTGTAAATAGACTGCAGCGTAGTTTGAGGAACAAAGGGCCGACTGCGTTGCAGGGCTCCAATGCCAGATGCAATTTTCTTAGATATCTTGTCTATGTGGGCATTGCATGAAAGATTATCTTCTATATGCACTTCCAACGATTTTACACATTTTACTTGCTTTATAGCCAGTTACCATCGATCGTGAGATTAGGGGCTGTATTACAAGTACCTAACCTTTGCCGCGACCCAACTAACATTAACTCGGTTTTAGATGAATTTAGAGTCAGTTTATTTGCAACGAGCCATTTATTGACGTTACTTAGGTCGTGATTCATAACATCATTGATAGTTTCAATGTTGTTGCAGGCAAAGGTTAAGTGAGTATCAACGGCATACATACGTGCAACAGCGATGGGAAGGCAATTAGGGAGATCATTTATATAGAGAATAAATAACTAATAAATGGCCCTAATATAGTTCCCTGTGGAATACCACAAGTAAGAAATTCACGGTCTGAGAGCGAACCATTCACAAAGCATTTCTGGTTACGATTCTCTAGATAAGATTTAAACTAGTCGTGTGGGATACCGCCAATGACATATTCAAAGAGTTTAGACAACAGAATTACGTGGTCAACGGTATCGAACGCCTTCTTAAGATCAAGAAAGACTACCGCGTTCACACTACCCCTGTCAATGTTGTAAGCCCAATTATCAGTGGCTTCTAACAGGGCAGTGACGGTCGAATGGAGCGAAAGAAAACCCGATAGATGACTGGTTATTATATACCGTATACCGTATGGCCTATTATAGAATCTGATCGCGTCAAGTACAGTACTAAGCCGGAAACTGATTGGCTTTAATTAGTGTTCAGAATTTAATTCAAGAGAACAATTATTCTAATTTGCGCAGGTCGAATATGAGACTGGCTACAGCAGACCCGAGTAGGGTCGTACCTCTTGTTGAACACTATATTTGATTGGATGTATAGTGTCTTACTTCCTATTGCTTTCTGTGCTAAATCCATTGTTTTCTTTATCGTTATCGTTCTAATGTTATTTTGGCCAATCCTGAAGCCCGTTCAATGTCGGATTTCAGTGATTTCAGTTTCCTTACTCTAATTCTTTTAAATTCTTTGCCCAATATAGCAACCTAAATGTGATGCAACGTAAACGATGAGATGGAAGCTACGGACATTTTCCTCCAAGAATTGACTGTCGACGGAGCGGATAAACAACCCGAAAACACCAAATTACAACGAAAACTTTTCAAGGCTACAAGAAGAGGGGATTTGGAGAAAATTAAGACCCTTATCCAACTTAAATGCGAAATCAACTGCGTAAGCAACTCTGGTAAAGCACTTCTACAGGTGGCTGCGGAACTAGGTGATGCCTGCAAGCGAAATGAAGTGATTACAGCCCTGCTAAATGGCGGAGCCGACTTAGAGTTTGGCATATTACACGCTATACGAGACACTAACGTAAAAGTAGTGCAAACGCTCTTGTTATTTTACAGCTCTACGCCACCGACATCCCCACGCCCCAGAACTTCACTAACGTGCCAAGGACACATCACACCGCTGATTCTGGCCGCATGGTTAGATAATTTCCAAATTGTCAAACTTCTGCTGGATCGTGGATTCACCATAAGCGATCCTGAGTGGCCTGCTGGGGATTCCAGCAGAAAGGATGGTGAGAAGCTCGGACCCGCCGTGTACCGATTAAACAGATACCGCGCACTCGCCAGTCCAGTGTATATTGCGCTGACATTTCTTCAAAACGTGCAAGGCGGTCCAGACCCCGTGTACAGAGCATGCGTGCTTAACAAGGAACTTCGAGACACGGCTGATCAAGAGTACGAGTTTAGAAAAGAGTATTTAGAGCTTAGTGATGGTTGTAAGGAGTTTGCTGTGGCGCTGCTCCACGAATGCAGGTCAATGAAGGAGATAAGGTGCGTGATGGAGATGACTAACAAACGCACAGATATGCTGCTCAACATGCAAGGAAAATGTTTGAACATTTTGGAGATCGCCATCGCAACTAGGAATGAAAAGGTAGATTCTTTCATAAAAAAAACCTTGAATATTTCTCATTGTCATCATTGAATATGTCCACATGCCGTAGGGAATAAACTTTGCTTTTAGAAAACTGGCGGATGTTCATCCCATGACCAAAGCGGCAAGAGCATTTTTGTTGTTGTTGTTGTCGTTGTTTTGTTTTGTTTTGTTTCATTTCACGCACAAGCTTCCTTGTATTTGGGTTGAAAAGAAGTTTGTGAGATCAAAAGACAGATAGACCCACGTCTCAATCTTGGTCATGGGACAAACTCAAGCCAAGTCTATCTCTTAAGATATCAGGAATTATTAAATTCTCAACCTCGGATAATTCATTTCGCGTGCTCTGATTGGTTCACTCAATCTCGGTTATCAGCTCATTTTCCTTAGTTTGATGTTATATGGTAAATGATTGCGTTAAGCGTTGCTAAACTAAAGGTTTTTTCGCCGGAAAGCGAGATTTCTCTTTGAATAAAGACAAAAAAGGAAAAAAACATTTTCTGTTGAAAGTCTGGATCAATTCCGACATTTAGAAGTACGCGAAAAGGCAAGAAATGTTTTTGGGATGAGCAGTATGTCTGTCTGAGCACAAGTTATTACACAACATCGCATCTTCATCAAGTTTTCTCGATTTCGCTCGGATTTTCTCCCTTTTTTCGCTCGTATTTCGTACTTCCAAATTTTTGGAGTTAAAGGAATTTAATAAAACAATTATTCCATTCGCGCTTGTTGGATATGAGACTGGTTATAGCCAACTCGGCGCTACCCGCCTCGTTGGCTCTTTACCATCTCATATCCAACACGCGCTCATGAAATAATTGTTGTAATTTTTAAAAACTGGATCATTGGATAATGCAATTCGAGAGTTTTGATTGGCTAAGCCATCATGGGTTATGAGCCATTATACCATGATCTACAAACACGGCAAGCATATGCGTGATTTTTTGGGCCTTTTTATTTTTATTGTAGTCTAGCTTTCTATATTTTTGGGGCGTTTTTAATAAAGCAATTATTCCACTCGCGCTTGTTGAGTATGAGACGATTATAGCCAACTCGGCGCTACGCGCCTCGTTGGCTATCTATCATCTCATACCCAACGCGCGCTCATGGAATAATTGTTAAATATTGGACCAGACCGCCTTTTCATTTGTGCGCTGATACTCTCGCCATAAGCGTTTTGAAACTTAATTTTCTATATACCAATATCCTTATGGTTATACACAATGAGAATTACTTCCAATTTCTTGGAGCTACTTCTTAAGCTCAGTTGAATCAGATGCTCAAGTGAGGTTAGTTCTTCATTTGAAATGACTTTGCAGCGGCCAAGTTGGTGTCCCACTGCAAACATTTTTCTATGATTTGGTTAAAAAGCATGGCCTTTGACCACAAAATAAACTTCAGTGTTGAAATCTTCCTTGATCATGACTTATGGAAAACAATTAAGTTATGAATCCGTGATATACCGAACTTGGGATATTTAACAATTGATTTGTTCATGTTTTACTGAGACTGTACGGTACTTTTGATGTCTACGTATTATCCATAAAATAGTAAACCAATTTCTAGTTTCTAAAAAGACTGTGGTGCTGCGTCGGTGGGAAAGTGCAACAGGAAAATTTGGTTGTATCACACGTGTTGATAAAGGTCGAATTACCACCGACCGAGATTTGGAAACCTGACGTTTCTAGCGTTAGCCCTTCGTCAGATCGCAGAGCTAACGCTAGGGCGAAGGGGTAGCCCTGACGAAGTGCTAACGCTCGAAACGTCATCTTTCCAAATCATTCTTGGTAGTAATTCGACCTTTATCAGCACTTTTGATAAACCAAATTATCCATATAATAGCATTGCCAAGGTCTACTTTGCTTGAAGTGTCACCGGCGTACGTAGCTAGTTTGTGATTCACAACCGGACATACCACCATTTTTATTGAGTGGATATTATTTACTGGCCACATCATTTATTAACAAAAAAAAACTGATATTTCTATTTTGTAGTTCGTCTGTCATCCTTACAGTCAATTAGCTTTAAACTCAGAAGTCTACAAAAGCGTTCCTTATCTGGAGAAAAGTTCTTTGAAACAGGCTGGGTTGCTACTTTTGGCGTCTGTCATGTTCCCTTTGTTGTTCATGGTTTGGCTAGTATCGGACCTCTATTGTCCAAATCATAAGCTATCCAGAATGTTCCACTCACCTTGTGTTAAATTCCTCATTACCTGTGGTTCCTATCAGACGTTCCTTTTCTTTCTCGCTTTCACGGCGTTCCATTCATCCCAGAGCTCGGAATTTCTGGAGTACAGCATCGTTGGTAAGTAAGCACTTACCGAGTTGATTAAAGGTAGTCGGATAAATACTGAATAATCAATAGCACCCCCCCCCCCCCCCCCAAATGACCACTCACAACAACACAGTTCGGCTGAGCGTTAGGACTTCAATTCTTCTTATAGGTGAGGGTTATCTTAGAGTTTATGTTACCTTGGTCCAGATTCACTTGTAACCGTGTAAGAAACTATGTATGAACGATTTAAATGATATTAAGGAGACGAGATTTGTTAGATGTTGATTTATTTGAGTTGTTACAAAACCTTTGACAGTGTCCCTGAATAACGAGGGACACTTTAGAGTCATTCTTTGCCCGTATTTTTGGACACAAGTGAGTTTGAATGTTGATTTTTCAATGCTTCTCTGGAAAGTTAGAGGAGCAATATGCACGGTTGAAACTCTACCTTTCCTGACCCGAGAAGCTTCTAGCGCTGAGTTTATTTAGTTCTGTACTGTGTAGTGTTCTTAAAACGTCCCGGAAAATCTTGGACTATGCTGAAAAGGAATTGTTTATGTTAGACGACAGTTTTTGAGTGTTTGAGGTACAAATGTCCAACTGCATGATTGGTTAAGTTTGTGGTTTTACCGATATAAATCTTGGGTACGTAAACAGGGACAGAACAAAATGTATTTTAGGTCTGTCTTTAAAGTGTTAAGTGTCTTAACAGGAATTGTTATTGTGTCTTAAAGTCAGAAGCCTTTCCATGTTTCGATGCACAATTGAAATCAAACAGTAATAGCTAGCCGAGAGCAAACAATCGATAGGGCATTTTTGGAGAGCAAATCGTCGAAGTTGTCGTTTACTATGCCAATGTTAACAATCATAAATTGATCGAATCATTTAATGCCATTTCATTCAGCTCCATTTTGCTTTACGTTCTTTCTTTTTTTTTACTTTCAATACTGTCCAGATTGGTTGGTTCTGTTTTTCGTTATTGGCTTGTTAGTAGAAGTCATCAAAGATGTTTACCAACAAGGAAAAGATCGCTTTTGTTCGGACCACTGGAACTACTTGGCGGTAGCTTTGGTAACGTCGTTTGCCATTCACTACTCCGTCTGGTGGGCTGGCCGCGCACTGCTAGCAGAGAAAGTAGACACCATGGAATGGGAAACGCACACTAGGGATGGCTACGGAGTTATACTGGCTTCCTATTGCTTTTTTGCGGTGGGAATCCTGTTATCGTTTACGCGCAATTTGTCCTTCATTCAAGCCAACTCTATCACTGGCCCACTGCTTCATGCATTCACTCAAATGCTGGTAGATGTTGCACGGTTCTTCCTGTATTTCGTTTTTGTGTTTCTGGCGTTTGCCGTGAGCTTTACCAAACTGTACTTGCAATATGACAAAGCAAGACGACACTTCCATGTCAACATAGCCAGCCCGAATCAAACCACTGATCCTTTGCATCTAGAAAGGTATGTTTTTTTGATAAGAATATAAAAGTTGAGAATGTTGCTGAAAGTGCCAAAATCGTAACAAATGTTTCGGGACTGTGCCTTGGTGCAAGAGGTCCTGAGCTCGATTCCTGGATCCTCGTTTCGAATGGACGGTGCGCTCATTTGACTACCCCCTTCTCATCAGTGCTCCGTTCTACGAGTATTTAAAGCTACTTAGCTACACGGAAAGGAAAGAAGTCGAAACAAGGATCCAGGAATCGAGCTCAGGACTGTAACCAGTCTCATATCCAACAAGCCCGAATGAAATAACTGCTTTATTAATTTAAAAAATAATAAATTCCGAACGCTTCGACACTGGGAAATTTAATTTTTCAACTGGGCATCACTTGACGCAATCAGTTTTCATGTTAGGTCATACAGAATATATATAAGCTAAACACCGATACTAAGTGAACCGATCAGAAAGTTAGAAACGCAATATCCGAGGGCAAAAGTATAGAAAAAAATGTATGCTACACGGCCTTCCGTTTGCCTTTGCAAAGCGCTTCATGATAGCATGACTGAATATGCGCTATCGAGTGTATATCGCTATAGTTCCCCCTCAACTTAACTATGAAGAAGACTTTCACTCAGATTGTCGAAACATTGATCACAAAGATTTCCTCGCAGAAAAACACTTACCCGGATGATCGCTGATCGAACGAACGAAGGCAAACGAGCAATTGTTTGCCTTTGTTCAGCTTTTACCTAGGACTTGCGACATTTTTCGGTCTAAATTTGACTGCGATTTAGATTAAGAGCGGAGGGGTTGGCGCAGTGGTAAGATCTCTGCCTTCCAACCCTAAGGTCCCGGGTTCCATTCCCGGTTCTGCCAAAAGTGGAATATTTGGCGACCTTCTTTCCCGCTAAAGTTCACTCAGCTTTCCATCCTTCCGAGGTCGGTAAAATGAGTACCAGCATGCATGGACTGCTTAGAAGCGGCTGCCATTTGCGCCTGTATATGCTTCCAGTCCGCTGGGGGTTAATTGATCATTGTAAAGCGCCTTTGAGACGTTTTTTATAAATGCGCTATATAAATGAACCACTTTTACTTTTAACGACAGAAAGCCGGAACATACATGCGAAAAATGTCACGCAGGACAGTATGCATACCTCCTTGCAGCTAAAATCGATTCGAAAACTCTACTCGGCGCATCAAGACAGACTTACAGCATGCAGGCTGACCAGACTGCTAAGTTTTTATGTACTTGAAATCTTTCCACAGGTACATTCAGACTTCTTCAGGGATGGTCTGTTATTTTGGTTCTCAGATAGAGAAACCACATTTATTCTTCCCTGAGGAAGCCAGACAAAATGCTATAAATGCATGTCATCTGTGTAGCACTCGCTTTCAACCAATATGTCCAGAATTCGAATCGCGAACGAGGCGTGATGTGTGGATTGATTGCATGAATTTGTTGGTTCTCTCCTCTACTTCGAGAAGGTTTCCTCCGAGTGATCCGCCTCTCCTCCTCATCAGAAGCCGACATTTGAATTTAATTGAAACAGATGTGTATTAGTTTGATTTGAATGCTTAGCAATCTTCTTTTTTTGCAAGTCTGTAAGCTGAAAGAACTTCTTCATTTCAAAAAAAATAATAATCACCTTTTTAAGTCTCAAGGTTATTTAGCCGAGCACGAGTGCTCTGTTAAATGCAAATCCACTGAAATCAGAACAAATCAAATCAAATGTTGGTTTTTTCAGGTGAGGGGGAAACAGGACTAACCGGGAAAAAAACCTCCCGGAGCAGAGAATAGCCCCACATATGGCGTCGAATCCGGGAATCGATCCCGCACCACATTGGTGGAAGACGAGTGCTCTCAGCACCGCGCCAGCCCTGCTCTCAGTCTGTTTTAAAAAAACCGGAGCCTTACCGGATCTTGTTCAGTTGGCCCCTGTCCATAAAGTTGCTTTATTTTCAAAGGCCTTTTGTGTTAGCATTGAATCTAACAGATCGATCTCTGTTTCCTTTTAAGATTTGGAAACAGCATGAAAACGATCTTTTGGTCCCTGTTTGGTGAAGTAGACGACAGCGGTTTCCAAATTGAAGATGATGGCTATGGTGCAATATGGAAAACAGGAATGGTTTTCTTTGGTGCTTTTAACATTGTTGCAATTCTTGTTGCCCTTAACATGCTGATTGCAATACTCAATGAATCCTACACTCGCATATCGGTAAGGTCTTCAGTATCCGGCCTTCTCTTAAAATTTTAGCTCTTTTTTTTTTTACATTACATGATAAGCCACTTTTCCTTTCCATCCCTGGGGTGCAGGGATTGTGCAGTGGTGAGAGCACTCGCCTCCTGCAAATGTGGCCCGGGTTCGATTCCCAGATCCGGCGTCATATGTGGGTTGAGTTTGTTGGTTCTCTACTCTGCACCGAGAGGTTTTTCTCCGGGCACTCCGGTTTCTCCTCTCCTCAAAAACCAACATTTGACTTGATTTGTGTTAATTGTTAATTTCAGATTACAGCGTCCCCAATTAGTGATCCAGCGCTAAAACGACTAAACACTTAAATAAAATTCCTTTCCCCTTTCCTGGTTAAAGATCCTTGGGAAATGAGAGATGCATACACACGAATGACGTCACTACCCTTGACAATTGTTGATACCCTACCTACCAGGTCCTTGCCTAGAATTTGGACAAAAGAAACCAATATTTCGGGCGTTTTAAAATGTGTTCCCGCTAGGTAAAGTATTAAAAAGACTCCTGCAATTTCGATTCATGCGTACTTTAACTTATCGATCACCAATTGGACACTTTCAAGGAAAAATTAGTTGACAAAGAGGTAGTATAGGGTGTTGGCCTGAATTTAAGTTATCTTTAGATGTCCTTGAAAATGCATGTAATTTTTGCCTGAGGGCCCGGGCAAGTGGCTTCAACATTTTCTTCAACATCCCTTCGATTTTGTTGAACAACGATGTTGAGCCCGTTTACCCTCCCTCACCCCTCCCCCCTCATCCACATCTCAACAGTGTTGACACATACTGAATCGAAGTTGAATCGATGTTAAATGAGTTGTTGAAACTCTGCTTCAACATTTCTTTCGTTATCATGAATGCTGAATGAGATTGAATATTCTCTCCGCTGATAAAGATTCA
>NC_090884.1:59993990-59998990 GCF_036669925.1 Montipora capricornis
ATGGGGTCTCCGCTAGGCCCAGTATTAGCTAACATTTTCATGTGTGACTTTGAACAGAAATGGTTGGCTAATGTAGATTCTCGTCCCTCCATTTGGTTTAGATATGTGGATGACACATTTTCTTTGTTCGACAGTGAAGCCACTGAGGCCTGTTTTGTGCATTTTCTTAACACCAGACATCCTATCATCTAATTTACAATGGAACTTAAAGAAAACCAGGAGATTCCATTTTAGATGTCCGCATTAAGCGCAATCTCAACAATTTCACAACAACAGTACATCGCAAAACAACTTTCACTGGCCTCTACACCAAGTGGGACTCTTTCACTCCTAGAAAGTATAAAATAAATTTAATCCGCACCCTCACCTATCGCTGCTTACGCATCTGCTCGAGTTCTTCCTTGTTACAGTCGACTCTCTTCGATCTCAAGAACACTCTCCTTCAAAATGGTTACCCAAGAGGCGTCCTTTGTTATAACATTAATGATGTTTTGAACAGACAAAAGAACAGGTCTGCTGAACCTGCCACCACTGTTCCTAAGAAAGATATCATTCTTGTCTTGCCTTTTTTGGGCTTTCAAAGTGAAGCTCTTACTCGACGTGTTAAATCTTGTATTAGTAAGTTTTATGGCTGTGTCAATCTTAGGGTTATTTTTCAAAACACTTGCAGGATTAAGTCTTTTTGTTCCTTACAAAGATCGTTTCAGTCGTTCTCAAAGATCTAAAATAGTATACAAAGCCAATTGTTGGGACTATGATTCCTTCTACATCGGCAAAACAAAAAGAAGATTGCATGACAGGAAGTCCGAGCATTTCAAAGCTCTTACACAAGTCGGCCACGCCTCTGCTGTTGCAGACCATACTATTTCTACCGGTCATAACATCAAATGGGACCATTTTGAAATCCTCGCAACTGGGAATCAATCGTTTAATGTATCCAATAGCAGGTATAAACCTGAATTACAGGAAAGGTCAGAGACAGCAAACATATCTAGCATTGGTATTTAACAGTAACAAAGTTATTAAGACGAGCTGTGCGGCCTAAATTTGGGTAAACAGTTTTGTTCCCTGAACGGAGATTACGATCGTGCTCCACGACAGTGGGCGAATAAAAAACTCTAAGAACTTCTTTAGCCTTAATGACAAACGACTTGCACGAATCTATCCTACGAACATACGGTGGGGCAAGCCCTGCTAAGTCGAGTGCATCTTCGTATAGCAAACCGGGAAAAATTACTCGCATGGCTTGTTTTTGGACACTTTCTAACATATTGCTTAAGTATTGAGGGAGGGCTGCCCAGGCAGGAGAGGCGTACTCTACAGTAGATCGTACAATCGAGCAGTACACAGAAATAAGATCTCCCGTCAACATCCCAGCTTTCTTTAGAACCCGTAAACCATAAAGGCGTTTGACAGCCTTTTTATACACAGTTTCACAGTGCGAGTTCCAAGTCAGATTGTTGGAAATATGCAGCCCAAGCAGCTTGTAAGACTGAACACGATCAATGACTGTGCCACCAATCATCAAGGGGCTCAAGGTGGTAGACTTGTACTGTAAGAAATCGAAAATCATCTCCTTACATTTTTTGGCGTTTAGCCTCATGTTACGGTGTGATGAGAACTTGTTTATGTCAGAGGCAACGATTGGCAAATAGCTAGGCGAATTTCGAGGGATGAGTTCGATAACAGTAGCATCATCTACGTACTTCAACCTGGTACTCCAATCTTCCGCCAGCCTATTAACCAACACCGCAAACAGCAAGGGTGCCAATCGAGTTCCTTGGGGAATTCCTCCGCGCGGTGAAATAGGAGGCGAGAGTATACTATCTATTTTAACCCTTTGTTCACGGTGACACAGAAAGGCCTTAATCCATCGGATGAGACAGTCATGGACACCTAAGATTTCAAGTTCGTGTAACAGAGCATGGTGGTCAACTAGGTCAAACCCTTTGGAAAAATCAGTAAACAACACCCTTGCATACATATCCCCCCGGTCAAGACCTTCCAGGATGACATGTAAGAAATGTAAGAAAAGAAGTCCGACATGCAATGTAAAATTAAAGAAACGCTATTAATCAGTGACTTAAAACCCTCTCTCAATGAAAACATTGGTAGTGAGAAGCTTTTTCTTTATTAATTTCTTCCGGAAGAATCGACTACCGGAAGTTACGATTTTGTTATCACACTTTTTAACTAGTCACCAGTTCCTCGCTCTAGTTTTTTAAAATTCTGTGTAACAGTTTTAACCGTCACTTCTGATGATGTATGCTGCAACATACGAAACGTCAAGTATAAAATGAAAATGTTTGTAACCGCTGTTTGTTTTCTTTTCCTGTTGAAATTGAAATGGCCAAAGGATAAAAGTATTTATAATGTATTTTTTATATCCTCTTTTTAACGACTTTCCTCTCATTCCGCGTTTTAGAATAATCCGTATATTCTACGTTTCAAAATATTCAATATTTTCCGTGTTTTAGAATATTCCATGTATTCCGTATTTTAGAATATTCCGTGTGTTCGACAATTCCGCCACTCCGTTCCATCATTCGATCGTTTCGTGTCACCCTAACTGGGGTGAACTGGGGTCCACTCGACGCTGTGTTAGTATAGGTAATCATACGGTTTCGAGTTCAATTTGGAATTAATTTGCACGAGTGCCTTGCATACGGCGGGAGCTACTGAAATTTAAACTGACCAATCAGAATTCAGTGAGCGGGAAAAACTGTGCTATCCTTGTGCTATCGGACGTCACGCCAATTGTTTACGTTTTGATCGGTTAGATCGGTGGACATTCGCTCAGCCTTCTTTTGTGACTCTCTTGACCGTTGCTTCTTTGAACATGACGCATTGTTCCGGACAATCAATTTGCCAATCCACTTTATCCAGTTTATGACATGGGCTAGCATGTGATTAACAACCACGATCGCTTTTTGAACTTTATTCTGTAGAAGAAGAAGACGTTGCTGAGTGAACATTTTTACGACGAAATGCCTTGGTTTGTTCAGTACTTTGATGTCCGATTACTGATCAATCAAATTTGGTCCTCTGACCATATGAAGTTTTTTCAGCTCTTGTTTGTGTCCGTCATGATCGAACTTCAGGTAAAGCGCTATGCCGCTTTATGCCGACTTCGATGGCTTTTGATGAGCTTGCCTTCCCAAATTGTTGTTGTATTTGGGCAAGATTGGTCTTATCGGGTTGGAACTTAAATAGTGAGGGGAACAATTTTTCGTTCATCTGCTGTGCCAGACAACAAACAATCCTGTTGGGCGTGACCATCGTCTATCTGATCTGGAGTGGAGTTTTCGTTCAGTGATTACAACTTGCGATTGTTCTGCAAACATCCACGTAGCATGCAGCACTTAGCCTTCTAGTGACTCGAGGATCCCCGGCCCGTTTTGCTGTTTCAAAGGGAGTCGTGCATTTTTGAGCAGTTTGTCTTCAGTGCTTGTATTTTTTCGTTTGTTCCTGGTGGCACAAAGTAACTTTGATGATTTTAAAGAACTTGAATCGTTAATTGAATTAGCGATTTTTTTATTAGAAACAGAGTTAGAAACCAACAAGCGAATGGTACACAAAATTAGGAGAAACTGTTGGTTGAATGGACAATATTTGTTGACATAATTATCTACCCAGTTTAAGTGCTAAGCTCAACAAGTTGTTTGGCTCCACAAGTTTCAGTTTCAGGCCAGGTACAGGTACTGTTGTACACTACCATACTTCTTTGGAAATTGAATAGCTCCTTGAACACCTGGTTGCTTGAGAAGAAACTTTATGTGTTTGTTCTCTACATTAGTCAATGCAGCTACTAACTGTCCATTGTGGATAAACTCCAGACCAACTCTTCTTTCAATTTAATCTTTGTTCTTCTCAGGGCATCAACAATGGTGTCCCTTGTAAAATGTTAGTTTAAAGAGTTTGTTTAAGTTATTTCCCTTTTCATAGGGCACTGTGGTTGCCAGATTCACTTTCAAACTTATCATGGAAATGTTAATCAATACCAGTGAAAAGTCAGTCCCTTGAATTGTTGATAGAAAATTTATTTAAATGCATATTGAAACATCAGTTGAGGAATATTTTTTCCCCACTTTGTGAACCTAACATACATTGCTGCCATTTGTTTATTGCTTGGTCATTCAATGTCTTGATCACATCAAGTAATTTATTTTTTAGGTATTGTGTATCTTTATCTAAAAACTTAACTGGTTGCTTTTTGGAGCCCTTTTTTGGCATATTTAGATAGGCAGGAAATGTTCCACATTTTATGGTAAATAGTTCTGCATAGTTTTAAGGAATATTGCAGCCAAATCTAATTGAATATGAGACTAAAATATGCTGTTTGACATTTTGTGAATTTAAAGACTATTAATATTGTTTGCACTTGTTTTAAAAGGCTTAAGGTTGGCACTCAAAAGTGTTCCTTCAATAATCTTATTCTGTAAAGATTACCTTGGAAGAATTGGATTAAGGCCAGTTTTTTGTTCTAGCTTCTTTCGCCAGTGTCCTCTGAGAATGGAGTTGATTTGGTTTTGCCCAATGTTGAAAGATGAAACAATGCCTAAACCAACCAGTCACAAGGAATACTTCACGGTGCTTTTTTACAAACATGGACATGAGGGTGCTCGTAAGCATCTGAGCATTGTTTTGCATGCTAAAGTGTTATTATAAATAATTAATTTCTCTGAGAGAGTCTTCTTTTCCTGTTGGTCATTCAAAAATTGTTGGAATAGCTTGTTTGAGCTGTTGGATAGAGGCAGAACATTTGATGAGGCCCTCCTGGGGAGAGGAGTCCTTGTTCCCTTTAAATATTTGCTTGTGTTTCCTTGTTCCCCAAATTACTTTCAAACTTGTTGCCAGCTTTTTGATCCCTAAAATTTAAATTGGTTTTCTTCCCTTGTTCCCTAAAATATTTTGATATTAGGTGCGGTTACACGGGGCACTTTTACCGTGGTAAATTGCCTTTTTACCACGGGAAACTGTATTTAGTAGTGTGACCGACG
>NC_090884.1:60003990-60033990 GCF_036669925.1 Montipora capricornis
TACATATGATTCTGACCAGCCAACAAGGAAACCATTATCGACTGGATAACTCAATTGGTTTTGATAGTGTTCATCCGCTGGATATTGATTTATCCATTGCATAGCGCTATCCACCTCTTGAACAACCAAGGCCTGGCCTTGGTTGTTCAAAAAGAGGATAGTGCTATCCCTTGGATAAAAAAGGAAAGGAACTTTATTTAAGTGTCTAGTCGTTCTAGCGCTGAAGCACTAATTGGGGAAACTGTAAACTGAAATTAACAATTAACACAAACCAAGTCTAATGTTGGTTAAATTCAGTGGATAAATCACTATCCAGTGGATGAACACCAGCAAAACCAATGAAGTTATCATTTATCCAGTTGTTTAGTGCTATCCACCTTTCGAACAACTGGGGCCTGGAGACGATTCTACACCAATATGGCCTGTGACTGTCTTTTTCAGACATCATGGAACAAGTAGCAGTGTTCCTGGAAAGCAGAAAGCAGAGACACACTACTTCACTTTACAGCTCAGAGTAATGTCTTGGAAGTCAATGACACCGTTGAATGCTTCTTGTCGGTATAAAAGCGAAATTGGTTATAGCTTTGCTTCTGTAGCAGGGCTGTTCATCATCATGATAAGTGAAGGGCTGATCGAGAGATGAGTAAACCAATCTTGATACAGCACAATTTACACGAGACGTTTGTTGCGAAATCCATGTTTATTTACAATTTTTTACAGTATGGACTCTATTCATAAATGAGGTTTTTGGACAACGTGGACAACCGGTACAAAGACAAATGTGTGGGCGAAGTTTCCGAGGATTGCCTTGTCTTGCCTTTCAATGTTCAGTCGTGCGTTGATAGCTGCGAACTTTTCCAGCAAGAAAATAACGTGAATGTACGACGAAGATTCAATAAGGAACAGAAGGTTTTCTTCAGGTGTAATATAATTAATGCTGTGGCGTAGAGTGAAGTGCCCAATATAAAAAACAATCCCTAATTGTGTTAATAAAGCTCTTTTATTTTGTCGATAGATCGTTCCCAGCTCTTTGTCCATCTTTCTTCATTCTGTATTTGTGCATTCATTGCTTCGTGAATGACCAATAGGCGGGTCTCAAACTTTTCTTTATAATCCTGTTAAGGCAAACAAAGGATAACATGTTTGGTATTCATCGTCGTGTCATCGACTGGGCGAGTGTTTCAGAAAAAAACTAATAACCAGGGACGAGTTCAACGCCAGCAAATTTCCTAAAAAAAAGAAACTTCGTGATCATCAATATCCTTTCAGTTGATTAACTATCAAGGAAACCCAACCTGCAAATTAAGCCAAAAGCCTTTGAGAGCCATTTCTAGGCTCCTTGTAAAGTACAAAGACTGTCTAAAGAGATGTTTTTATCACCTAGAAGAATTCGATCCGTTCCGATATCTTAGATGAAAATTGAAGTGTCCGAAAATTTTAGGGAATGTTATCTTCATTTCAGAAATTGATAGCTGAACGTTACCTTCTAAGAACTTCCCAGCAAACCATTTGCTCATCCGAAACTGCTAGGTGACCTTTTTAAGTGCCAAAAATTGCAAAAATATCCCTCCCGTAAAATCCGGGTATAGATGTTTGGAAACGTAGAACCAAAATTCTTAGAACAGTTTGACTCTCCCGAACACATTTTACCGAAGATTATCGTTGGGTGCATCTGAAGTATACTGCAAATGAATTGCGATTAACAGCGTCGAAAGAAACGGGGACACATGCTCTCCACAAAGTCTTGAGTTTGAGCTTTCGACGTTGAAATATGATAACATGAAAGGAAAAAAGAGATCCTCGTACTTATCTGAACAATTTAATTAATTTAAAAGCGTTCAAACTCTGCTTCAACAACCATTCAACATTTCTTTTGTTTTCGTGAATGTTAAATGAAATTGACCCCGTTTGCCCCCCCCCTCTCAACATTGTTGAGCATGCGCCAGCGCACTAATCGGTCTCTCAATAACGTACAAGGAAGGGTTACGTTTTTGCACACGTTGGCCGTATAGCACTTATATTTCAACAGACTTAACTGATTAGAGTGCAAGGTCAGTCGGTAGAGCAGCGGTTATCTAACCCGAAGGTTGTGGGTTCAATTCCCACCCTGGTCAGAGATTTTTTGCTACACGGCCAACGTTTGCAAAAACGTAACCCTTACTTGTACATGTTCATTGCCGTGACTTCAACATCTTCAGTTCCCACGACCTGATCCCGTCTGACCCTATACAGGGTTCATGCTCCATTTTGCCTATAAAATTCCAGGAGTATTCAAGGAGTTTTCAAGAACAGAGAATTGAGTTTTCAAGGAGTCTTTATGAGAAAACTGCTATGCCATACATAGTGTTTCATTGTTTTCTTTGCTAAAAAAGTCTACCTTGACATTCCTTACCACATCCTGAAAGTTAAGTGCACGCAAAGGCATTTTAATTTTTGGTTTTAATGTTTTCCTGATAGTCAATTTTGGGCTCAATTTTTGAAATGTCTCTTTAACTTAGCATGATCCAATCTCAACAATTTTCACCCAAGAAAAACTTTAAGGAGTTTTCCAGCAGTTTTCCACAAAATCCCTTTTTTCAAGGGCTTTTCAAGCGCCCTTGAAGTGCAAATTAAATTCCAGGGCTTTTCAAGGACTTCAAGGAGTAGCACGAACCCTGTTATAGCTCAGTCGGTAGAGCAGGGGTGATTGAACCCGAAGGTCGTGGGTTCAATTCCCACCCTGGTCAGAGTTTTTCTCTGTCCTTGCGCGGGCTCATTTCCATTAGTAGGGCTAACGCTCACATGGTTCATATGGGGTAGAAATCTAGCACTTCACATTACACTCTAATCAGTTAAGTTTGTCTCAACAACGTATCCATGTACGTATGCATAGTAACAACCGCGGCTGCAGCTTGGAACTGAATACCAGGCCTCTCGTGAAGCTTGTTGAATCAAATGTTGATGATGTGTTGAAACCGTTCACCCACCCCACCCCAGCAGTCAACATCTTTCAACAAAATCGAACGGCTGTAGAAGCAAATGTTGTAGCCGTTTGCCCAAACATTTACAGACACCTGAAAATTCGGGTAACTTCAACGGAATCGCCACAGTCGACGAGCTCACTGGGACTCCACCACCTTCGTATAGACTACGGAAGTGGAAAGAAGCAGACCCGCATTCTGCTGACGGAGAACTGCCAGAACCCAGTGAAAGCCTCCCATTCGGCTCAGACTTGCAGTGTATTGAGTGGGTTACTCTCAATAGGGCAAGCTTAGGGCAAAAGTGGGTAAAAACTGGCGATAACATGGTCAAGTGGGGTTATGCTACAAATGCAAAACGCCCATGTGGGGCTGAGACACAGCCACGGAGCATATTATGACATCTTGCCCATGGGGACCATCCTGCAGTGACGATGACCTTAGGGTCGTCAACGACATCGCACGCCGTTGGCTCGAGAGATGGAGCGGCAAGATGATGATGATGATGAACGGGATTCGAACCCATGCCCCCTGCGATCCCAGTGCATGCAATGCTCTGCCAACTGAGCTACGAAGCCACTCAGTTGGAACCAGGTCAACTGCTCCCGACTTATACATGCAGCGCATGGCTTAATAGCTGTCTACTGAAAAGAGCCAACACCATTAAGGCTTTCAATATAGACGAGAACGCAGATTCCATACCAAAAGCATACTAAGCTAAGCGCACTTATCTTACACCTCACCTCGTAGGCTTTGTTTCGTGATTTGATCACAGCGAGATGTCCTGCTGTTGTCTTGACGGTTTTGATGGTCGGAGTTCGTATCAAATGTCAAGGAAAAATGATCACTTTTTAAGTTTTAGACCGTCGTAGTCTTTCATATAGCCAGTTTTCAAAAAATAACTTCGGTGTCGGGGTCTTCTCCATGGCTAGAGAGTCATGGGGGATGGGAGGTCGAATGAACGTAACAACTTGAGAAAACGTCTGAACGATGGTTGGAACGAAGGCGTTTTCCCTTTTAAGGCCCAGTAATATGGGCAACATTTTTCGTGCAACTTGTCGCGCAGCAACGTTGCGTTGCAAGTTGAGATGTTTTGTTGCGCGTATTACCACCACCTTGCGCAACAAATTTCCATGTTGCAAAAAGTAAAAGCCACGTCTACTTTTTGCAACATAAAAATTTGTTGCACAAGAAGGTGGTAATACGCTCAACAAACCATCTCAACTTGCAACGCAACATTGTTGCGCGACAAGTTGCACGAAAATTGTTGCCCTTATTACTGGGCCTTTAACAAGGCAAGTTTACAACGCGCGCGCCGTTTTTGACGATGCAATTCTTTTTACGGCAAAGTTAGAATTAAACCAGGGGCGAATTCAGAGGAATTTTCCAGCGATTTGTCGTCGCGATGTTGCAAAGGTTCGAACTTCCTCGACACTCGATGAACTTTCGCTGCAACAAAAAATATATCGAGCTGTTGCAACAAAAATTGCAGGTGTAAGCGGACCCGGTACAAATGACAAAACATCTTGAAACATCTTATTAACACCCAACTTTGGTTGTTGCCTCTCCCAAACACGAAAAGGCCCCTTCCCACGTTCAAAACGTCTGTACTTTAGCTCCCCATTCCCAAAAAGACTGCACATAACTATTCCTCAGGGAAACAGAAAAGAGATGATGGACTTTTTTTCCGAATTGAGACATTTTACATGTGGAACTAATTAAAAAAGAGCATAAAAAGGATATGGGTCTTCTTGTCTCCAAACTCCTCTAGAACAAGTTCGTTTGTTGGGAGACCTTCCCAACTCGTTCCACTGGACGGGAACGGAGCAAGTTTGTCTGAAACGGAAGAAAACGTCTTTACGTCACCGGCCACAGATGCAACGGAAATATGGTTATGAAATCGCTTTCGCATCTGGGACCCGTTTCTCGAGAGTCCCGATAACTTTTCGGGCCTGAAAAGCCATTCCGCCTGTTTTCAGAAGCTGCTCTTTTGACATGTTTACAAGTTAACAAAAAGAAAAACGATATGTAGTGAAGTTTGTTGATACAGAGGAAATTGTGACACCCGAAAAAGGCCCGTAAAGTTTCGGGACTTTCGAGAAACGGGCTTCTAATCAGATGAGAATGTGGCGCGGGATTTTTAATCTAAGCACTGCGGGTAATATGTCCTGAACGCCAAATTAAAGCAGTGGAATTTCTTTGGTTTGACATCATTACCTGCAAGTGTTAGCATATGGATCACGTGCTACATTCTTATCCAGCACGAAATATAAGTTTTTCCGCGTTACCACAGGCCGTTACATGTCGTTGCTGGGCGTCTTGCTAATTTCATGGTGTCTGTTGTGATGTCTTTGTTTCTCCGGGTTTGTTAAGTAGTCAATTTGAAAACCACAATGGGATATACAATCCCCAGACTGAATTTCCTTGGGATGAACTTCCGGGCATTTTCAACGAGAGATACAGCTTCGCGTTTCCCTTCAAGGGGTAATGCAGGGCAGGATGCTGTTTGTCATTTAACTTCGAACATCAACATATTCTAGCTATTAGTACTTGCTAAGAAGAACTGTGACAAACAGTCGCCAAATTACCTGAAAACCAACAGGTGCAATTTTGCCCATTTAGTTTCATTTTACCATACCTTTCTCGATGCCATGCAGGCAAAGGAACGAGAACACATGCTCATGGCGGCCAAAAATATCAGGAATAGGCCACTTCGGAAAATACCATAATACTCTTTGTTTGTCCCCCAAAATTTTGCATAAGTATCCTCTTTGTTCTCTCTTGGGACCATTGTAAGTCCCAGAAGAAACTGAAAAGAGTGCTTATGCAAAATTTGTGGGGACAAACAAAGAATACTATGGTGTTTTCCGAAGTGGCCTATAGTTACTGCAGAATAAGTTTGTATAGATCGTTTTCACTGTCACGCATTAAAAAAATAAATCGAAAACCATCCAGTGGAAAAAGTCAAGAATTCGTGATGTTGTAGAAGATAAATGAAGAAAACACTTCTCCAAGTTTTAGGCCCGTCCGTTTCCCCAAACTTCAGATATTCGTCGAAATGTTTCGCAGAAATTTACAGAGCCCAGTATGAAAACGCCATGTTGGTGCACATCTGTGGTGCGCCAATATGGCGGCCGGAAAATATTGTCAATATGTGTTACTTACTTTGGCTATCTAGGCGAGGGATCATCTGTACTGAACAGACAGCTATCTACTTAAGCACTTTTCCTAATGCTTTAAATTCTAAAAAGGTTCAAAACCATGAGATAAATATATATTTCTCAATAAACTTGATCGTCGCCTCGTGTCACGCACCGCTATAACTCAGAAATTCAAAATGCTCTGGTTTCCAAACGAAGCACGCTATTGAGCTTTAAAATTGCAGATGGATACAAATTTACCGCCTCTTATGCCTGATGAGGATAAAAACTTTCGTGTTTCTTTAGTTTTGGATTTTAGAATATGATGACGTCACGTGAAAACGATCTATTCCCATTCCTGAACTTATATTCCTCTTCGTGATATTCATGGTCCTTGAACGGAATATTTGTTGAAATGCCAACGTAGTGCCTGAATTGATTAACGGCAATCAGATTTGGACACAACTTTCTTACCATTCTCATCTTCACCACTGGTACGCATTTTTTCCCTCAGCAACCTCTTACTGCTCTTCGGTTTGGGCTCAACTTCTGAAATAGTGTATTGGTAATGGAATTAATCAAAACCATTACAATTTTCTCAAATTTGATTGGTGCATTAACTGCTTTATTTTTCACTAATTATTGTGAAGGGTTGAAATCGGACAGTTACATCAGCACTCTGCTTAATCCACCAATCACAGAATTTATCACAATAACCATAGTAACAACCACTTAACCCTACCCAACTGGGGATTGTCCTAAATGGACAAATTGTAACATTAGACAGTGAAAAAGGAATGCATTAATTTTGTTTCTCGAAAATTGTAATGGTTATGACTAATTGGTAACAGGACTTCGTATCGTCCAATTCGGTCTGCAATCATACTCGTGAGTAAAGAAATCGGACTCCCGCTACGCAGTCGTCCGATTTTGTAAATCACTGGTATGATTACAGACCAAATTGCACTCCACTCAGTCCTATTACCATTATGAATAACTCTACTGATTGTGAAATAGTTTTGTCATTATTTCCATGAATGCAGCGCTTAATCGAAAATTAGGGCCTGGACAAAGGGGAAATGTTTGGTGTTTAAACAACATCAAACAATGTTTGATGGCCAAAAAGGTTGAAGTGAGTGGCCAATCGGTTAAAACATATTTGATCTAACTCAGATCAAACTCCACAAGCAAAGAACTATGGCAACCTCGTTCCCAGGGTCTCCCTGGGAACGAGGTTGAGAAGTATGGGTCACAAATACGTAAAAACACGTGACTACAAGAGGCTGATCAAGCGTGGTACGCATGCACGCGCCAAACATGTTTGATACGGCTGGCCAAACAAACAAAACCGGCTTGTTTGTTTGATCGAATGTTTGATGGCCTTCAAATTTTCTCAAACACGACCAAACAGCACCAGACAAGGTGGCAAAACGGTAAAATGGTTGGTCACCAAACAATGTTCGATATTGTTTAAACGCTAAACATTTCCCGTTTGGCAAGGCCACTAGATAGCTTAAGGAGAAGACGACAGCCATCACAACGTTATCTAAAAATAAACTACTTCCCCTTATTGTTATAATTTCGCGATTCTTCCGAGTTGTTCGGCCTGGAAAGTGTGTATCAAAATTCCAGCATTAAAATTGTAAAAATGATGTGGATGTGTGGGGAGAGCATTGAAAACTTATCGTTGGGTACTGATTCGCGTCCTTCAAACAACCTTAAATTTGTTTATTTCACGTTGTTGTAAGGACTAGAACAACTTAAGAGTGAATTAGATAAGAGTATTGATCTATCACTTTGCGATCTTGCCCCAGCACAGTCACAAATTGATTTATTTTTAGATATACTTTGCGCGTGAAACAAACAAAAGGCTGCCATTTTAACAAATTAGAAGAAGCCATGTCACGCGTGACTGCTTCTACCATGTTTTTTCATGGACATGACAACTGATTTTCGCGGGAACGGGTATTCTAAAAATAGCCTCATTTGTGACTGCTGGGGAGCCCACCATGCAATAACAACACACTTATTTAATTCACTCTTGGACTGGAATGACAAAGGAACGTGCCAAAATGTAAGATGCACGTGTGGGGCGTGCAAAGCCCTTGTCTTTACTCATTAAACTTATTGGTTGGATGACGTTCTCGTAGCCGTCGTTGGCGTCGAAGAGGGAGTCGTATCGTGGAGGCAGTGCGGTCCAGTGCTTAGGAAGCTTGCATTGAGATCCGGAGTTCCCGGATTCAGTTTGATCCTGGTACTTCTAGGCCGCACTTGTAACTGAATAGCCAACTGCTTTGCCTCCTACGGCCAGTTGGGATTCTTAACAGTTGTTGTTGTTGTTCTATTGTCGTTTAGTTGATTGTGTTTCATTGGCCCTCAAATGCCCCTAAGGGAAGTGTCAATTAAGTATGTATTGTATGTACTTCCTTGCTCGCGCTCCCTGTTCCCCTATAACTCAAAGTCAAGGTTATTTTCTCCCTCATCTGTCCCAAGATTGAGTTGCTGGTGAATGGCAAGTGTGCTCTCACTTTTGCTTGGAACAAAGCTGGGGAATTAAGGATACATATTTTATGCCCAAATATGGACACAAATAAGATCGAAGCTGCATGCGCAGGAAAATACACGAGCTACGTTCCATCCAAATAAGTTATTTTTTAACTCCAAAACCCCCAGCTCTGAACCAGACTTAAATGCTTCATGGTCATGACCTTCTGACCACCATCAATGGTTAAGTACGGGCATGCATCCTAGCTCTCGCTAAAGAAAATAGCCCGAAAAACGTTACACTATAATTTTAGTTGCCCTTCTGCGACAACTGCCTCACTTACTTCCCACTTCGACGTCATCCAAGGAAAGAACAGCGTCAAATTGGAGCAACATGACTTCGCAGGTCTGAGCTAACTTCTCGATAAACAAACTTGCGGACTGGGCCTCCAGTTTCTGAAAATAAAGAAACCCTTAAATTCACAATGGGACGTTTTGTTGCGCTGCAGGGAAATGCTAACCCAAAAATCGTGTCGCCGGCACCTCAAAAGCTATTCATAATGACGTGAAGTCATATAACTCACCGTAAGCGCATGCGCATGTTGTTCGGCTCCATCAAGCGCTTCCTGTCTTCTCCTTTCTTCACTTGCGCACAGTGTGTCCATTTCATTGCGATTGTGAGGGTGACCCAGAGAAGGGCGCAGCTGAGACTGATGAAGAGTCTGCGAAATGTATCAAATATGTGCTTGTCTAGAAATATTTTATAAACTATCGGGTTTGGTAGTGTCAAAAGTGATCCTATTTGGGAGATTGGGAAACGTTAGTCCTTCATCTCGATAGCTCAGCTTTACTCAGTTGATACTACCGCATTTAACTACGTTTCACAGTCTAAGGTTTTTGGTCAATCTCGTTTCTTCCTGCCAAAACGGAAACTGTTGTATTTGCCTTTCGAAAAGATACTTAATCATCCTAATTTAAACGTTTGTTCTTATCATTCTATATACTCACTGTATTCTTAACAGGACTGGAGAAAATAAATAGATTAAAATAAAATAAAACGAAAAGTGTTCGTACGCTAGCTGTACGACGAAGAAGATCAGGACACAGCTCGACCTTCAGATCCGGGGATCCCGGGTTCACGACACGTTCTCTTTGAATTTGTCCCTGGAAGTCCGTAGTTCAACTTCTCAGCTGCACTTTTAAGTAGCCAACTAGCTTGCCTCCGGCCAGTTGGGGTTCTTAACAGTTGTTGAATGTTCTGTTCTGTTGTGATTGTGTTTCATTGGCCCTGAACAGCCCCTATGGGAAGTGGCCAATTAAGTATTATTGTATTGTACGATCTATTAATCAGTTGGAAGCCATTACATGAAAAATTCTGTTTGTTACAGGGGAGCTGTACTGTTGAACTGTGTTTCAGAATATTTTAATGATTCTTGTAATTTTAAACAATTCTATTCAAAGGCAAAATCTAGTCCGACGTTTAGGGATAAAGCAAATTAATTTCCCATATTTCATTCATTTTTCAGTAGGTAATTAGATATTTAGAGAATTAATTAGATACACGACCCCTCAAACATGTAGTGCTTAAACGCTAATCGTGTTTTTAAATAAAGGATTTTACTTACTTACTTACTTACTTACTTAGACAAACGGCTCCTTCAGAGCCACCAACGCTATAAACGTTCATTGACGATCAATTTCAACTTGTATTTATTGTGTTTCATTAACTCTAACTTGACCAGAAGCCAATCACGGAAATTGCGTGAAAAATCACGTAAAACTCCTTCAAAAAGGTTTTGGCAGATTCAAGTCCGAAATTTCCGAGAAAACTCTTAGCATACGCAAATAATATAACCGTTTATTATATGTAAATATGTCAATAATTAGAGCACCTTTCTTCTCTCCAGTTCTTGCAATCTAACTTGATAGTCATTTTCCAAGATTTCTCTTTCCTTTTCTAAATCATTCAGCTGCTCTGTCACAATTATCCTCACCACAAGCGGGGGCAAATGAACTAACGTCACAGAAAACTTCTGTATCTGCGCACGAAGCTCTGCAAACGAAGACAATCACGACAATTTGTAGTTAAATGCGAGAAATGCTATACATCTCTACCAATGACAATATTGTTTTATCATTTTGCACACCAGTAATTCAGGCGATAACGACAACGACGATGATGAAGATGACAATGATGATGATCATGATGACAATAATGAAAATGATAATGATGTATTCGTTACAAGTAAACTATAACAATTAAAGCTTCACCTTTTAAACCTCAAGAGCAACCATCTCTCATGCAAAGAAAACTAAATTCTTCCACAAAGGAAACGAAGGTATTTATGCTAAGTGCGAAAAGTGTTTCAAAAAGTCCCTTAACCCCAAGGTGGGACATTCATGTCGTTTGGGTCATCGGGGACTTCTTCTGTAACTTGAAACTGTGACTCTTTTATAAGGCATACAAACGAGGAGCTTACTCTAAGCAGGTCGAGAAAGACGTCACACAAGATCAGCTAATCTTGACTGAATTATTGCGATGTTTGTTTTTTTCGACATTTTATTATCCTGAAGACCATTCGGTCAATGTAACCAAGAAAATGCGACAAACAACTTAAGTTTCTCTTTTTTGTTTGTCGACTCACCTTGAATACACGAGTTGTGGTATTCTTCAGACTGTTTCCTGTATGAGATTAACCGCTGACCTAGAGCTTCGGCACATAGATCAAAGTTTTCATGGATAGCCTGGGGACGAGTGGGATTCCGCTGGCCTTTCTGACGATAGTACATCTGACGACAACAAAAATGAAACAACAAAAAATAGAATGGATAAAAAGGCATTATAAACGTTAACACAGTAAATACACTCGACACCCTAACTGCGATAAACGTCTCTTACAACACAAGGAAAATAGCCGTCTAAATTTAGTAAGGTACCTCAGCGGTGGCCAGTAAACCTTCCAAACCTTCTCTCAATGTATTTCTGATGCGTGCCATGAAGTGACTAGTAAGAAAAAAAAAAGATGTAGAATGTTTCGGAGCTTAAAATGACTAATCTATACAGGGTACATGTGGGGTGCAGGGATGGCGCAGTGGTGAGAGCACTCGCCTCCCACCAATGTGGCCCGGGTTCGTTTCCCAGACTCGGCGTCATATGTGGGTTGAGTTTGTTGCTGCACCGAGAGGTTTTCCCCGGGTACTCCGGTTTCCCCTCTCCGCAAAAAACAACATTAGGCTTGATTTGTGTTAATTGTTACTTTCAGTTTACAATGTCCCCAATTAGTGCTCAAGCGCTAGAACGACCAGACACTTAAATAAAGTTCTCTTCCTTTCCTTTCCTTTCCTTATGGTATGATGCTTTTTCCTCCATGGCAATGTTCTTCCACCCTACGGAATTGACCGAGTGCTTGGTGACAAAGACTGAGCGGTCTCGGTACGAGACGGGTTGCTTCAAGAACGTAAAAGGAGTAGTCCTGGGGACAAGGACCCAAGTTCACCCAAGAAGACATTTAATCGGTTTGTTTTAGTTGATCGGAAAAAAACTTAGTAATCGTAGTAATAACTGATACCGCTTGCACCTATAAAATATCTATCAGTGCCACAGTAATCATCTAGTACCTGCTTTCTTCCATCTTTTCGCCAAAAACCAGGTATTTCTTGTCGTACCTCGGTCCTAAGTTCTCCCGCCTGGAAGCACTTGACTTCCTGTTTCTAAAAACAAGGTAGGCAAGGTCACATTTCAACAATTTGCCAAGACTGCGGAAAAAATTATTGTTGCTATGAAGGAATTCGCTCTTACCCAGCGCTCTTCTGTCTGCCAGTTTGCTTGTCCAAATCGGAAGACCTTGTCTGGAAGAGAGATATATCGTAAATTGTGTCAGGATTTTGTATCGCTTGAAAAATTAAATATACCTTTTTTTTCACAAGGAGGCAAAATCAACTTCACACAAAAGAGTAATATTGACTGAGCTTGCTGTTAAAATACGAGGTAAATAGCAAAAATGATGGTATAAAATGATCAGTAAAAAAATCGGGAAAATTGATGTAGTTCCAGGATTTACTAGGATTTAGTAAAGGGGAGTTTGACGACATGCCCACTGAAAAAGAGAACGTGATTTCCGGGATTTTCAGGGACGATTGTAGGTTGGTTAATATCTTTGAAATCATCTCTGCTGTGAGCTTTTTCAAACAAGCCCTACGCTTACGAAAGCATTGTTTGTCTAAAATCTATGGTGGGGGGGATTTGATCGAACCACCCCAATAAACCCTGGCTCTGCGCTCAGTGGTGATGAATTTCCAAACGACGAAAGTGCTAGGAAAAATTGAAAAGAAAAACATTTGGAAACAAAGTGGCCGTGAGAGTCTGATTACCTTCAACTCCACTGGCACTGTTCTGGGTCTCCCGTCACCTTCCGTGGCTTTAGCTAATCGTGAAAGCGAGGCTGAAAATGAGCGTTACAAAACATATAAAAACAATTTCTTTATGGTCGGTTCGTTGCGGAATTCGGCAGCAATCTCTGGGGAGCAGCATATTATTAAGTATTGGGGAGGGGGGAGGGGGGCGATGGCGCAGTGGTGAGAGCACTCGCCTCCCATCAATGTGTCCGGTTTTGATTCCCAGACTCGGCGTCATGTGTGGGCTGAGTTTATTGCTTCTCTACGCTTCTTCGAGAGGTTTTCTCCGGGTACTCCGGTTTTACCCCTCTCCTCAAAAACCAATGTTTAATTTGATTTCAGTTAAATTGATTCGATTTAATATTTATCTACGGTATTCTCGATCAGTGCCCCTGCGCTAGAGGAATTGACACTTAAATCAAGTTCATTAATTTTGATGTTGTTGCAGCTGCTATTGCCTTTAAAGTGACTACGTCACATTATTTTAGGGTGTTTCGGAAAAATCTTTCGCTAATCACGAGTTTAAAGTCGAAAATGAAAATGTGGAATTCCTTTTTTGGTAAAATTATCGTTACGTGACAAACAAGATGATTCTGAGCAAAAAAGACCTTTATCTAGGTGATTTGCCATAAACTTGAAAACGTCGGCCCGACTATTAAGATCACCCAAATGCAATCCGTTTCAATCTTGTCCAGTTGTGTCCATCCATGCTTCTCTTTCCTTTTGCTGTATTTCTTTTACGTTGTTCAACAGTTTTAAGTGGTTATTGCAATGTTTCATTCCACTTTTTGAGCATTTTAGGTGTCAAAATTACATAATTTTGCGTGACATAGTCCCTTTAACTCTAAATCGACGTTGCTTTCCATTCAAACAACTGTTGCTACGTAACATCAAGAAACGTTCAACGAATAACTGAATCACTCACGAGTACTCTTCGGTTTAGCTCCTTCTGAAATTCTTGTAGAGTCGGCGGAGGCTGTTGTTCCACTTCTTTCAATTAACTGAGAGGGATGTTTTTTAGTTTTCTTTGACCTAAGAAGGTGTAAGAGTTTATTCAGCCGAGTTTCAACAACCAGGTGATGAGGATCGCACAACAGAGCAAGCCGCTCAAGTTTCAGTGAACGCATTACAAGGCCAGCATACCCTTTGCGAAAAGTGTATGGTCAAAACAACGGAAAAGGTAAAGTCACTATAGTTAACGGTGGTAGTTCCTTCAGCTACGAGGCTGGTATCAATGGAAGCCGACGGTGCGCCCTTTACCGCCTCGGACTTACAAAGAAGGAGCCCAGAAAGAAAGGTCAGTTGAAACCGCGGCACCCCGTAACCCGGAACATAACGGGGGAGTATCGGGGACATGGCCGTGGTATTACGCTTTTGTACCTGATCATTTCTCCGAGGGGATGGGGACAGTAAAAATGTGTGTTAAAATTAGCGGGGATTTTTCGAGGGGCTTGTAAAGCTAGCCTTGACAGAGGCCAAGCATCGAAAAACGTCCCAGCGTCAACATGAGAGAGACAACAGGGAAGGTAAGCTATAAAAACAAAATGTTTGGGTAACATTTCTTTCCGTTCCCTCCTGGCTGCTTTGCCTGATTCCGCACGCTGCACAGGTATACGAAAACAATTCTATAAGCAATTGCAAAGATGTGATGAAAACCTTGGCAGCTATCGCGTTTGTCAGCGATGCAAAAAAATCATTTTTAATATGAACTTGGCAAAATCTTTTGGTTACACGCTGTGGACATGGCAGCGGGGATGGTAACACTCAATTTTCACCCGCGGGGCAGGCAAAAGTTTCAAATGTAACGCTGTACGATTGTCACATCCCCCGCTACGTCCCAGGGGTGGGGTGTGGTTTTAACTGACAAGTGCATAAGAGAGCAGAAGATTTTAGGAGCTGCCTATAATGAAAAGAATCGAGTGTCTGCGAAAGATAAGGTCGCCGTCGGGGTTTGAATCATATTTAGAGCCGAATAAAACTGCAACTGATTTCTTCGCCGTACAAAGCTTGCTTAAGAATTTCTTTTCTGTCAATCAGAAATAAAGGCGGAATCAATTGTAATTTTCTCTCTCACGTTTTCCCGCGCTCTGCGTCGGTTGCATTGATTTGCTTTGCGTAATGATTGGCTTATTTGAATATCTGCGACTGTTGTAATTGGACAAGTTTCGCTTGACGTCACTCAATTCAGTAGTAAGTGGGGTCCTCGTAGAAGTTTGAAACATTAAAATAATCTCAAACTGGAAGCGGAAAAAGGAGCTTGAAGGAATAAAATAAGGAATCAGGTTGACCATTTGCCGTAAAAGTAATGAAATATGCCAGCGTTGTTAAGAGCATTTTCAAAATGTATTCTTAGCAAATAAGCTACAAAATGTTCTAAAAATGAAAGCACAGAAAGACCATTCAAGCACGTACCTGAGAGTCTCTTCAAGCGGCTTGTTCTCTTCTTTATTTTTTTGTTGGCTGGTGTTAAGCCCCGCCTGTAGTATCGCTAGGCTGGGTGTGGCAGGATTCAAAAGACAGTTAAGGTACATCGATCTCTCGTGAAATGTCTGCAGGATTGGTATCAGGCTGTTTTGAACCTGGCGGGCCGTCACTTGCTGTCAAATAAAAGTCATTACATGGTAAGCAATTCTCAGGCTAAATAGAGCACTCTAATTGGCTGGTTTTTGGTAGGGGTTTTACAGTACGGACCATCACCATGGAAACGGTCTGTTTCCGCATTTTTCTCTCTCCCGGGAAATTCAAGTTGAGCGAAGCACAAAGTAAAAAAGAGAAATCTATTTCTTTCACCACAACAGTACAATTATAGGAAGCATAATTCAGTTTTACGTGTAGAACGTCACCGTCTTCAAAGTTCGCTGAAAAGACGAAAAGTAGGAAAATTCACCAAGCGGAGAAGCGTTTGATCGCTCGAAGAAACGAATCCAAATGATAAACAACTTACTAACCTAACTCGCTCGGGACCGTACTTGGGAATCGTACTGCTACGACCTCGGACCAATATTTCCCCAGTAAGGCCCTCACACTCGGTTAGCAAGAGGTTATTACCAAGTGTATAAGTTGCTGTATACATGCCTTTAAGCAAAAGAAGCCACACATATGGAATTTGCGGCAATCTAAAAATCTCAGCGTAAACGAATAAGAAAAGGGCTACGGTTAACTAACTTCATCATTTTTTTGCTAACTTATAATTGTCAAAACTACTGAAGTTTATGTCCACTGCTACCTTAGACCTTGTCTCGCAGACGCAAGCTTTGCAAGAGGGAACCTAAAGCTAAGGATTTCAGTCGTGTCTTGCCTGGTCCTATGGTTTTAGGAAGAAAAAATAAAGCAGCTTTTGTTGATTGTTGTAAGCGTACCTCTTTGTCAAGATTGGGTTTTTCAACTGCATCGATGTGACGCTCAAATGTTGAGAGATAGATGGAGAGCTTTTTAGCTTGCGAGTTACTGAATGCCACCTGAAAAACCAAAGAAGTAAATAATATCAGACAAATTTCTCGCCCGAAATCTTTCCATCTAACCCCCTCCCGACCCACTAACAATACATCGTTTTCTTATCGCCAACACTTCCTTTTTCCGTTACCAACATTGACAGGGGGGAGGCGGGGGAAGAGGGGGGAGTGCAAGTGGAAAATGCAACGTTAAGGTGATTTTTTCCTAATTGAGGTCTTCCCAATTTAGTGTCTCACCTACTTTTGTCGCTTATTGAAGATTTAGCCAAGCCCAAAAGCAGAGCTCCCGGGTTATTTATTCTTACAATAAGTTAATCTGGTTTGAGCCTGTGATCCAATTAAAACCCATTACCTGGTCCGCGGTTAACTTAAAAAAAAACCAGCTGACCTAGATGTGCTCTGAACTTGCGCCCGCGATATGGTCACGTGATACTGGTCAGGGGATACCTTGTTTCGACAGGTGTCAATTGACCAAAACATGGATGTCCAATGTCAAAGATGTAGGCTGTAAACAAGCTGGAGAATGGCCGCCTCGATGAGCTTTAAACTTGAGCCCGCGATATGGTCACGTGATAATGGTCGCATTGGCATATATGGAGAGGTGGACGTACCGTCGCACAGATAAGTTATCATACTTTCTTACCCATGGTGCTCCGCGCGCGGAGCTTTGCTATAAACATAAACTGCATCAAAGTAATACAAAGGACGCTCGCAAGGACTTAATCTGTAACGGCAAAATGTTCGAATTGGGCTTAAGCGATATGTGGTTTAATGTTAGCAGAAGGAGCTTCGGTCAACATGCCACTTCAAATAGCTTATCCTCACCTCACTTTTGATTTTAACTTGCGTGTTGGTCAGCCATCTTGTGACTTTTTCCATAAATGTCAAATCAAAAAGGTGATTTTTGAACCTTTAAAAGCAAAGCACATATCAAGAAAAAGAGAAACCCGTGTTTGATAATGCCTTCAACACTTGAGTAACTCAGTTTGAGGAGGATGCCGGAGCAAACAACTGCATTTTGAAGAAGCAAATTAGCATTTCTAAAACCCCGTGCAAACAGATGCAACATTGTCGGCCCGCAACAACTCCCAACATTGCTGGGTGTTACCAGAAACCCATAAGGGTTGAAACGTGTAACGGCCCCTTGTTTGCTGGGAAACAAGCTTCTGAATATTCAATTTGCTAAGTATCATATTTGGAACAACAAGAGTGAGGGGTTTCCAAATATGGTACTTAGCACTGAAACATTCAACCAATCAGTTCGCACTAAATATTCGGAAGCTGTGAACGCGCGTTACACGTTTCAACCCTTATGGGTTTCTTGTGTTACATATTGCATCCGTTTGCACACCCTGTTGCATGCATCTCCTTGCGTGTTGTTGCACGGAGTTTGCCGGAGATTGGTCAAACGTTCAACAACTCCCAACATTTCTTTTGTTCCTCGATCGCCGAAGCGTAGCGCAACAATGTTACATCCGTTTGCACAGCCCTTCGAACGTTGTTGGGTCCACGCACGCGCATTACATATGGCCCACATGGAGAAAGCAACGCATTAATATGTTGAAAACAAGATGGCAGCCGAATTGTGATAACCAGGCTTTATTCTACTCGGGCTTTAGGGATGAATGCATTAACGTAAGAGAATATGAGCTAAGAGAACCAATGTCCCATACATGGCCCTCTACCAATGATAATATGATAGTCTCATTTTAGTACAGGGTCACGTGGCCATTTACTTATTGAATGCATGCCGATTGGTCCATCTCGAATCACGTCATGCTCCGCACGCTTTCTTCTGACGGGACTGACCTTCTAAACAACCTACTCAAGTGTTGCAAAATTTAAAAATAGATTGAAAAGGCTTGATTTGTGTTAATTGTCAATTTCAATTTACAGTGTCCCCAATTAGTGCTTCAGCGCTAGAACAACTACACACTTAAATAAAGTTCTTTTCCTTTCCTTTCCTTTCCTTTCCTTTTATCATGGAGCACAGGGATTCGCTCTTTTACATCATTTTCTCTTGGTTAAATTCAGTAATGTAACGGCGAAGACGCGATGGCCACACGCGCAGCCAAGCCGCGACAAGCTCGCGACTTCGACTTTCGAAGCTCACACGACTGATTGCTTTACTTAAGGTAAAACCCACGCAACAGGCTATACTTACCTGTCTTCTAACTTGCCAGCATAGTCTGTTGCTGCCTCAAGTCTCTTGGATTCCATTCCTTCAAGCTCAGCCATCACAGATCCTTCTGCGGAGTCTATCTTACTCGCCATACGTTCCTTTAATGCAAAAGGGAAAAAGACGACTTGTGACAACACACATAGTGAACAAAACATTTTGGACTCACCGATTGTATCTACCTACTGAGATTGTAGAATACACTACAATAATTAAGCAAAACATGTTAGACTTGAATTTCCTTTTCTCAGTACACTGTCTGATTGATGGGAAGTCCCACTCCTGATTTTCAATCAATCAGACCGGAGGCCACATCAATTTTGATTGGCCCGCAAGTGTTTTCGTGTGTTTTGCGTCAGCTGCATGCATTTCCCCAGAGTTCGTGCTTGTTATTTGTGGTAGGTCTCTTTTTGGCCGTCTTTTCACTAGACATCGTCTGAGTCGCTTTGTCTAAATACGGGAAATAAAGCAGACGCACCAGACGTCATACTAGTTGGTACACGCGAATGATCGTCACATTTTACACACGTCGTAACTAGTCTTCTAAGACTTTTAACAGCTTTGTCGCTAAGTGGAAGTTGAGTGCCTGGAACACCCAGGAGCGGCCTGTATTGGCAGCCAGCAACTAGTTGGAGACTGCGCCCATGGCTCGGAAATCCTGGCAACAAAGCCATGAGCACCCATAAAGCATGGGAGACAAGCACCCGTAACAATGATTAAAAAACAAAACAAAAAGACAGTTCATACAGGAGGTGGGAGAGAGGAAAAACCACTAAAAACACTCCACAACCACAACACCACTGCACACAATCGCAGGAAATCACCGTGCATGCACTGACCTAACAAAGCTGCTGACCACAACTGGCACATAAGCGTTCCTGTTGCTAACTCCGTTAAATTACATGTGACTGCATTTGAGTTTTGTATTAAAAACGGGACGCACTTAACGATCAGACGTTTAATGCGTCTAAACTTCAAAGATGTCACCTGGTATAAATGCGGCCATTAGTGCATGTTAGCAACAACAACAACAGCAACAACAGAGACACCAGAAAAAAGAAGGTCTATAATACACGTGCGGCATGCATTTCTAACCCCTCCCCCCAAGTCAAATGATCTCGGAAATTAAGCACAGACGACGGGGAACAGCAAAACGAACGTCATAACAAATACAAATTCGCGTTGTGGTTTATCACTTCGTGACACTTTTAGAAAGCTACTAAGCAACGAAATCGATATTGACGGCACTTAAGAAGGCTCACAATGGTTTTCCACAGGCAGCAGTTGGTACAACAATCAACCTTACATTATCTATATTTCCTTTAACAGCATTCCACCATTTCACATGTAGATTCCTTTGCCAACATGCCGGATGGATTAAACGCAAAATAGTTACGCAAATGTTTATTAATACTGCATTTTGAAGTTTGAAGTTCCTAAAAGACAAATCATTTTTGAGCGAAACTTACAAATTTTAATATATAATTTGGAAATTTCCAACTTATAAACTTACCAATTTTTTTTTGTAGTCGTCAACTTCATCCGTTGAAAAATTGCCACCATCAGAAAAGACTCTGTAGGAAATAGGAAAATGGTATCAACTGAACTTCTTACGATTCAAAAACAAGTTGATTCAAGGACGAGGGTAACAAAAATATCCAGCTTCTCACAAAAAAGGTAAATTGTGGAAATAAAGGGCTGAGCCAAATAACAGACGAGCGAGTTAGTGACAAATCACGTTTGCGACAACAAATAGCTGCATGGTCTATCATTTATAATTAACCATCCTCCGAGAGATCTATCATTGGTTCAGAAGTTTGTTTTTCATAATTATTTTCAGAATAATCACACTTAATTGTCAGCTTCAGTGAGCGATCTGCCATTCCCTTAGAAGAGAGCGGATACAACTCAGTATAAAAAAGACTATAGTATGTAGCAAAATACACTCATACAGCAATTCACATTGACAGACTCTTATTTGAAGGCAGCAAGTCACGTGAGGTGGGCTGTCGGCCAATAAAAAGACAGGGAAAATGTAGTGAAGAGCAAACTAAGAAGTGCTTACGTGAAAGTTTTCCTGAATCTTGCATTGGAGTTTCGCAAAGTGCTCAGCATTTCATCGAGGTCGTGACGAAATTTCCTCAAGGATGTTCTGATTACATTCATGTACTATTGCCAGAAAAGAAACGAGTGCATATCATTTCCAGTTCGCCGGTAAAAAGTTATATCGGCGTGATTCCCTCCGCCTCCCCTCCCCATGTTTACAGCTCAAACGACAGGAATATTTGTTTGATTCACTCTACATAGTAGCATCAATGGCTTAGGTCCTGATTACATCCCTATTTAGTGATTTATTTTCAAAATACTTGACATATGAACAATTATGCGGCTACATGTAAGAATCTGCAGTTCTTCTTTATTTCAGAGGCGGTGACCAGTACCTATTCTTCTCTTCCCGAGGTAATCAGCTGGACCTTTAAAATTGCTCGTGCCGACATTTTACCCATAATTTCCTTCACTTTTCTCAAAAACTAATTGTATTTTCCTGCGATGTGATGTAAACACATACAGTGTACTAGGACTCTACCTTAGCCATCCATTGTTGAACTGCTCAAACTAAGTATATCATTTGCTAAAATTAAACGAAACACAAGTGCAGGCGGTTATGGACTTAGACAAGATGTTATTCGGCAGGCTCTCCTCACCTGCTCTATACGGCCAGCAACTTGATCTTGAATTACTAACAGTCTGAAAAATTGCGAATAACAATAACTAAGTTACCACTTTTAATTACGACAACAAATACATTTTTTTACCCAAAACGAGTATCACGATATTGGTGGAAAAAGTGAACAGAATTAATGATTTGGACAAGCCTTGTGTGTTGCGATGCAAGACAATCGCAACTGTCTCATGGCAACCCGGAGGTCACTTGTGGTGCCAGTAACCTCTGAAAGTGTACTAACCTTTTATTTAGTTATCTAAGTATGTATATGTTGTAATAACAAACGGTTGCGAAATAGATGTCATACATTTCACATTTATTCACTCAATCACTCACTCATAGAAAATGAACAGCATTTCTTGATGCAATGTCGGCGCTATACCACAATTAGACGTGAGCTACACTCACATATTTCAAACGCTGACACTCGTTACACCAATTTAAGTGATAACGAGGAGACGAAGTATTTACTTACAGCAGAAAACAAAGTTACATCTAAAATAATAGGCAAATATATCCATTTAATGTTTCAAAAAAGAAAGAGATTCTTAATTCACAAATGTAATAAGCGTTATGAATTTTCTAATTACTTGTATACGGATATGGTAAATGTTATTTTGTATTTTTATTAGTTAATGTTCAAACCTTTATTGTAACTAGACCAAAACCTCCCTTTGGAGAGTAAGGCGCAAAAAAGAATACTATTACTATTACTATTACTCTATCATTCATTCGTTCAATCATTCATCCCCTCGCACAGGATATAACAACAACAACGACAACAACAACAACAACAACAACAACAGGCAGCAAAGAATACGAATATGGTACGAATTCTCAATTGACCAGCTCTCAGATGGCTTGCTCGCCCAGATGACAGAGCAGTGCAGCGCTGGATTCTTCTGTCAGGCTTATTTTGTAACTGCTTAAGTTGCTGTCAACGGCGATTATAACTCTCGCTTAACAAACAAAAATGTAGTTGCTGTTGTCTTGCGGGCTCTCAAGCAACACTCATTTTCTTTTTATGGAACAGGAACTCTGTATTCTGACCTGCAAGAACATTCTCACAACGAAGACACAAAAATACTGGAAAATGGTTTAAGGTAGTCAGTTTTACCAGGAGCTCATCAAGGGAAGCGTCTATCTCCAATAGACCCAGGAGTCAATCAATTTCCGAGTAGATTTATTTATAGAAGGCCTCCCTTGGGAGATTAAGGGTGTGTTCGATTGACCCTATTCCGGAATGAGAATACGGAGAGTGATGATTTAAAACGGTATGTTTGGCGTTTTGAAGCAACAAGGATAATAAAGATATGTTTAAAACATCATTTAAGCAGGTGTTTGACAATCTTAATGTGAATCTCCGTAAACACGAAGAATTTCTAACTTCTATTCCATGTATTCCTATTCTGAAATACGGTCAATCGAAAGCGCCCTACGTACGCCCAATGCTGTTCCAGCCAATCAAAACAGAGCTATCTCGGCGCCAAGGGAAATACAATACCTTTCGCGGGAAAAAAAAATGTTCCTAAAAATAAATTTACTCAAGGAATTAGTGAAGATAGAGGCTGCTGGTTTTACGTACTCGTGTGTTTTTGCCGCTGAAGTGAAGGTCGCTTCGAGTTCTTGAACTGACTTTTTGAAGATATCCGTCTGAAGAACACACACATTAACCATAGTTCAGTATGAGGCAAGGAGATACAGATTTACTAATAAAGACAGCGGTCAACTTACAGCCTGCGGGAATTTCCGAGGCCAATAACACAAAGAGGCAACAGAAATAAACTAACAAGAAAAGCGCCACACGTGCGGTAGTGTTTTTTAAAACCAAAACAAAAGAAAACATCTGCACACGAACAGAGTCAACAACTCTGTCACTAAGTAGAGGATAGGTGGCTGAGACATCAAGAAGCTTCCATTATTGGCAGCCACCTCCAAGACTGCTCCCATGGTTGGGATATCCTGGCAACCCAGCTATGAGCTCGCACGCAGAACTGAAAACAGGAACCCGTCACACTGATAGTGTAAAAAAAAAAAGCGGGGGTGGGAGGGAAGGTGTAACACCGCTCAAAACGCTCCCCAACCACAACACTACGGTAACAATGCACATCCTACAGCGCGCAACCGCGGGAAACCACAAACACGTCATAAGCCTACGCCCACTGGCGGGACAGATATGTCTATGGACCTTATTGGAGTTGAGCCTGCAGGCACATTTCAATTTCAATTCAATACAAAACGACCCCTTAGCCTCGTTTATGTGGCATTGAACCGCTGATAACTCCGATAAGGGCTATTTCGTGCATTTCTGGACACAAGCCTGGTGAGAGGTAGACCGTTTGACTCTTACAAGGGGACCAGAGGAGTTAAACCGATTATTACTCAAAACGACTGCTGCTAATGGTCAGAATGGGAAATTGTAATCAGTGAACTGAGGATTGCGAGTCTGGCACAATAACCACTCCAACCATGCGGCCTACTCGCTATGGCCACGACAGAGTGAAAACCAAACGGGGTAACAAGTGAGACCATAATAAACTCTAAACACGTATTTAGTGATGAACCTTAGAAGTTCATGTTTTGTCTGAGCTGCCAGAACGTATTACCTCTTTATCGTGCTCTTCAATCATCTCTTGGAACCTCGCCTTGAATTCATTCAGCGATGCAGTGACACCTCTGCAGTGACGGTCAACTCGCTCGCGATGCATCACCAATTCCGCTGAGGAACAACAATATAATAATAATAATCATCATCATCATCATCATTACAGTAATAGTAAAACTTACATTGTCAGAAATAACGTTTTACAGTGAACACAGTCAAGATATTCGTGCGCCCATCTATATTTACCATTCTTGCGTTTTTCTTTTCTTTTACGTTTTTTACAGGTACCTTTCAGTTGCGCTTCGCCTTTTTGGGGGAAATTGCCCAATTCCATTGAGGGAAAGGAATAAAGTTTTAAAGCCGTGGGAATAAAAGGTTCTTTGTCAGACAAGTTTCGAAGTCACCAAAACTGCTTGACAACAGGGGACTTTATCCTGACAGGAATAGTCTCGATTTGAAGGTTATTCTCAACAGTCAGCAGAGAAACTGATATGATAAACTTGAAAAACCTTAAATAACAATGACCACAACCACGTTTTCCGAGCCCGCGAGACTGAGCACCCCCAGCAAACCATGGTTTTCACGAAAGCCGCTGGTCAGCAGCCTGGTTCTGGTCACTGCTGTCTAAGGTCTTCCGATAAACTTCAAGAAAACGGAAAAAAAGTTATGACAATCTTCGCTGGTACGCTCCAAAGCGAGATTAACCCTGCATGTATGTGGATATCCTCAAACAGCAGTCTTGTCTTAATAAATTCATAACAGGACTGCTGTGAATTTCGCATTGAAAAGACCACGTATCAGAGCATCGTCTGTGCGCAGCCCTTGTGAACCCAGAATTGAGTTTATCAACTGGGTTGATATTGTAAATTGACCACCGTAGTGAAATCTGAAAGCTGACGTTTTCGAGTGACAGTGTTAGCCCTTCCACAGAGCGAATTGCTGTTGGAATATAACAGGGAGCTTAATAAGCAACGACAACGCGGCGACGGCAACAAGAACGTCAGAAATTTGCATAGTGGGCAAAAACAATAGCTTTGCACGCTTTGTACGCTCGTTTTTTGCTTTTGTCCATTTTCTTTGCCGTCGTCAGCAAAACAACAACGTGAAATAGCCAAATTTGCGACGTTATTAAGAACGTCAACACTTGGGGGGAAATTTTTTATTTTCTCCCCAAACTAAGTGCCGTTCAGACGGGTATCATTCTTGAGAAACTACCACACCCTTGTCATATTAAAAAGGTTGAAATAGTCACGATATTTTGAGATGACGTTCTCGTTGACGTCCCCGTTGTCGTCCCCGTTGTCGTTGCTTAAGCTCCCTAATATAATGCGAAATGAACCCACGTATTTCAGGGAAGGATGTAGTACATGTATGCAAATTTCTACCGTAAAAAGCACAGTTTTCAATAGCCTTTATTCGCGATGGCCGCCACGTTGGATTTGCTATTATCATGCAAATTAGCCACACACTTCTGAGGGGGCAAACAACACAAGTTCGGGACGTTATAATGAACATCTTAGCCACACAGATGATTTGTTTGACGTTCATTGAATGTTTATCACCTAAGTAGTAAAATAGAATGATTACACAAGTTGTTTGTTTTGTGAAAAATGAGCAGATAACGAAGGAGAAAGTCGAAATGTCAAAGGCAATCAAAAGACAAAATTAAAGTGCTACTGTGATCAAATTTTTATCCCTTGAGTTTTTTGGTTTATCACATAGAGTACCATGAAACATTAAAAACGCTGTTTACCGTTTGGAAATATCTGCATTGGTTCCAGAGATATTTAAGTTTGAAAAATGTGTTAAATATGCAAATGAGAAGGCTGATGACGTCATTCACCCAACCCAGTAGAACATCAAGAATATAAATAGAGCTATCTCGGTCAATTTGCGACAGAGACCATTGAAACTTGGTGAGCTGATAGTTCTGAAGGCAACACACCTACGACTGTAAAGAAATTGGTTCCCATGGCAACTCACTCTTTGCCAGTCCCCTCCAACCTGATTTCAATATTTTGGTGATCTCAGGCTAGAAATACATTTACCAAGGCCACAAACTCGACCTAACATCTTCATATGCTGGCAGGATCATGCAGATGAGGCACCATTTGCAAATATCAAAACAGAAGGCCAAAGGTGGTCTGCAAAGCTTTTAATATCAGGGAGGTCTGGAACCCAGTATGTTGCACATCTACTAGAATCTTAGTGCAAAGAAACAAGTATTTCTGATACAAATTGGCTGAGATATCTTTCTCCATCACACTTGATCAAAATTTGGTAGGGTTTATGACGTCATCACCTGGCTAATTTGCATATTAAAAAAACTTGAATATCTCCAGAACAAAAAGAGATATTTGAAAATGGTAAACAGCATTCTTCTTCTCGTACAGACTACGTGTTTATGTGCCAAAATGGCTTCGATAGGGAAGATTCAAATTTCGTCACAGTAGCACTTTAATATAAAAGGTACTTAATTCTAAATTCTAAAAGGTACTTTTAGCAATGTTATTTCAATATTTCGACTTGCCGATTTTCCGAAATTTGCCTTTTTTCCAATGTTTGTCCCACAGCATAACACATGGCTAATTTGCATGACAATTTGAAAACCAACATGGCGGCTATCGTGAATAAGGCCTATTGAGTGTTATAAAACAAATACCAAAGCAATTACTTCCACCAATCACAGCAGGTGCAAACAACGCAGTTAACCAAACCAAATTCGTAGCAATCCTATGCAACTTGCTCAAAGCGCGGGAAAAATCGCGCGTGGAAGTCGCGATTGGTTTTGGTTTTCCATCTCATTGGTTGATAAACTGGCGCGAGATTTTTAAACCAATTATTAATTGCAATCGCGTTATTACTTTCGAAGGCCATTTGAAAACTGCTTCAAATTGGAGTGTCATTGGTTTCGGAGTTCGTTCGTATGTGTGCGCGCTCTTGTAATGCAAGGGTTGGGTTTTGTGTACAATAAACGAGTTCGTTCTGATACAACACTCACCTGCCCTGACGTTATGAACATCCTGCTCTGCCCTGGCAGCTCTTGGCTCGTGCAGGTGAAGCCGTAAATCTAACTCACTGTTCAATTCCTCGACCTGAACAACCACAATAAAAGCGACATTGACAGAGGCAAAAGGCTGAAAATAAGACTTACATTTCACCCAGTTTACAAAAGATCAAAAAATGAATCTCATTTACTTTGGTCTGTACTACACTTTCTGCTCTATCCATGGCCTGTGTCGTCCATTCTTCCAGGTGCTCCAAGAAGGACCATCGAATGCTTTAAGGCAACAAAAAATACACTAACTGAGAGACAGAAATCATCAAAAAGAGCAAGTACTGTAAAACTGTAAACGATTAACTGGCGAACACATTTTGTACTATTAAGCAGTTAACAACTGAACGGAAAAAAAAGCAAACCCATTATGTATGCTAGATTTAAGAATGACTGTATTTTTTCCAAACTGGGGAATGCTAAGTTTTATTCGAGTATAACTATTTATTTCACACAACACGTAAGCACTTCTCTAATTGGAGCTTCATGTGCAACCATTCTGCTTTAGTGATATACGTACTGTTTTCTAAGGTCCAAGAACAATTCATCGTTGATAACAATAGCTTCAATATAGGACGGCAAAGCAACGTCGTCTTCCTCGTCTGAAGAAATAAATAGCACACTGAGCTAGATCTTAATCTAATCACTTCCACCTCTTTGCCTGGAAACGATCGTTTAACTGTTTATTAATCTTCTATATTTGAAAACCGTCACCTTCGTTTAAAAGCCCACTTAAACACTGGAAAACGCATTGTAAAAGGCGTGGTGGCTTGAGCACATGCAGACGACTTGTCAACCAACCAATGGTCACATAACAGAACTCCGTGATCAGTTGTAAAATAAAAAAGCCCTCAAAGTCAATGTGTTCATAATATATCATGAGCTGTTATCTGTCGTTCTTTTTTTTTTTTTTAATTTCAGTCTCTTTTTTCGCGCTGGAAATATCTTTTAGGAGATCCGTCTATTTATTGCTGTTTGTTGATCGCCATCAGTCTTGGATATCCCGGTTGTGGTTGAATAAATTCGATAAAAAGCAGAACGTGAAGCGATAATGTGTCTTCGTATTAAAGGCCTTTTGCGAACTGGTGTGAGTTAAGAGCGTATTAGAAAGAAGTCATGGTATGTTGTCTCATTGCCGAACAGATTTTTCCGAATAGTCCAAATCCCCTAAAATCCTAAAGCGACACCAGTTGTTGGGCAAAAACTAAAAATATCCGTAGCAAAATACATGGCTGTGCCATCATTTTTCAAAATGACTAATCGCGTGAGCTGACCAATTTACTCGCGCTCTGCGTCATAAAAAATGGCAACGTTCGTAAAATGCATTGAAAGAAAAAACGTTAAGTATAAAAAACATGGTTATGACAAGAATGGATACTCCAAAATTGGGTGAGACACTTCGTAACACATATGCAGGTGTAACATTGGGTGAAGTTACGTCGCAATAACAGACAACCTCAGTGTTAACCCGCCTTGGCATATAAACAACACTCCGTTTCGGCAGAGAATAACTGCTGGGTTAAGCACTGATCTCTAGTGATTAGGTCTAAGCGCCGACTCGAAATGGTTAGCTTTCATAAATTGTTCTGGAAAAACTAAAGTAAGATCGTTTGGTACATTATTTACACGAAACTAAGTGTCTCACCTTATTTCGGAGTATCAATTCTAGCCACAACCATTAAAACATGCTATGTAATGGTTTCAAAAACATTTCAAAACTACCCTCGATTTCTTTTCCACAATTTTGACAGTCTTCAGGATCAGATTGGAAACCAACCGAAGTCCGCTGATTCTCAGTTTATTGACACTAAATTGGCCGCCATGTTATTTACGCGATACTTACCTACTTTATCTGTAAGGAAGCTTACACAAGTCTTCATACTTTTTATACTCTCTGGACTTCCCACAAGTCCATGTTCCCCTGGATCACGCAGTATGTAGAATGTAGTTCCTTTAGAGGTAGTAAGAATTTCGTCGATGGAGGGTGGAGTTTTCTGAAAAGAAAAATATGCAAAAATAATACATCATCATATCAAGCAGCAGCATTGAATTAAAATCGTCTAGGTCACGGCTAGGTCACGCTCTTTTAGGCATATTCAGCACTGATCGAATGGTCATAGAATTAACTAAAATATCAAAATAACTGTTCAAAACTATAGAAGAACTCTAACAAAACACAGGGAAGCCAAGAAGGGACATGGATGGACAAAACTGGAGAGGATTGAAATGGATTGAATTTGGGTAAATTTGAAAACGTCGGCCCAAATTTTTTCAAATTTATATCAGTCTATATCAAAATGTCATTTACAAAGCTTGAAAATCATTCTCAGACTCTTGCTCTGCCAATTTGACGTTTAGAGCTCATAATTAACAAAATTACCTAAAATAGCGTGACCTAGCCCCTTTAATCATCATGAGCAACAAGTTATCAATGGCAGAATTATCACATGTTGACCTCAACATCAATCAGTTTTAAATAAAGATCATCAGGCACCAAGAAATCCGCATTACTGTCATCATCATCATTATCGTTCGCATCATCCTCGCTATCATCAAAATCATCCAATGGGCTCCTAAACATCTTTATTAATATTATAATTATTGTTGTTACGGCCAAATCACTGCAACCAGCACCAATGATGCAGTCGTCTTCGACATCGTCAGCATCATTATCATCATCATCGTCATCTCGTCGTCATCGTCATAATTAGGGACCTTAAGCAAAGACGACGACGACCACGGCTACGAGAACGTCGTCTGAAAATATTATTTGCCGTTATTGTCAGAAATTTGCGATTACTCCAAGTCACTCGGCATAGAAAGCGTGAGTCCACATGCCAAGAATAAAATTGATAAGAACGGTGTGGATTTTAAGAGAGAAAATTCGTCGTCAGATGCTCGCGTCCTCCACATGACCTGAAATCTGATAACTTCACGTCGTTGTCAAGACGAGAACGGCAAAGAAATGTATCAAAATGTAAAACGCACGTGCAGGGCGTGCAGAGCTA
>NC_090884.1:60041490-60058990 GCF_036669925.1 Montipora capricornis
TGTAACGCCGCTACAAAGAGGCGGATTTCCACAGTGAAAGTGTCTTTTAAAAGACATTTATACTTTCATAAAACATAAAGAACAGATTCAGGCTACAACGACCACAAACGAATTTTTAAGATTTCAAACAAATCCTTCAAAATTTCCGCGAAAGTAGAAGCTACAGGAGAAGATTTATAATTCGAATTTACGGACGTCGTACCTTCCTTAATGGCCCGCCTTATTTTCTGCTCAATGAATGAGATCAATAAAACTATTAAAAGTAGTGGCAAAAGTTGGAAATCCGTCTCTTTCTAGCGGAGCTACAGCGGTTCAAAGTCGGCCAAAATCCTATACATTTACTGTAAATTTAGCCGTGTCTGCGCTCCATGCAGCCAAGATGACGCCAAAAACCTTGGAAAGGTCTTTTAGGGGAGGGTTTTTCAAGATTTCCCTTGAATTTCGTAAAGGCTGGTTTTGTATGAGATGCCACTTGTTCATTAGAATATGTTTGAAATAAAGTGACGAAGTTCCTGAAGCGTGCGTCTAACTCAGCAACGGTTCTTATTACGGGAAAACAGATAAACAGAGGAGCAGGATATGGTATGCAGTTGCCTTGCGAGTTTAAGATTTTCGTGCGACTGGCTTGAAGAAAAGTTTAAAAAGGAAACTTTGATGTATCGTAATGAAAAAAAAGCTAAAGGTAATCGAAATGACTATGTTTTGTCTAAAGGACAGTGCGCGATTAAACCATTAAAATCGAACCCATTTCGTTAGAAGTTTTCTTCATATTGTTTACTCAAAGTCCGCTTACGGGAGGTTAAATATGTAGTGTTTTAGAGGAGAATTCGCCGGGACCGCGGTTTGGTGTCCGCATTCGGGAAGTGTCCGTTAGTGGAGCTTCGACTGTAGAGACGGAAGGTATGAAAGGAGGGTTATCGACAGCCCATTACCTCCATCTTGTCAATCTCATGTTCAAATTTCGTCTGCTTCTCACCAACGAGAGGCAAGAATGACTCGTTCATCACCTAAATGGGACAGAAGGAAAACAAAAAACACTTAAACTGTTAAATTTACCGGTAATGAAAAATTCATAAGGGTGACTGCCGACTTGCACCCTAAGCTCTATGAATCCCAATCATAAAACCATTCTGTGAAGTTGGAGAATACAAATTAATGCTTGAAGTTTTGTACGATTTTTTTGAAAAGAACCTATTAGCAACAGGAATTCAGAAACACTTTGATATCATTTCAAAAATTTAATGTCATGCTCAATTGTTGCATCTGTTAAGTATGGAACTTGTCAAAAGGTCAGACCCCGTTGCAAATGCTTACACAAATCTCTGGTCCATGTTGAATCTATCTTTACAATAAATTATTATGGTTAGCGCATGAGAAACAAGGAATGAATTGACCTGTACCTCTTCAATTCTTACTGCATCAAGAATGCCTCCAGAAAGGAACTGCTCCTTTTAACAAAAACAAATATAACAAAACAGCCGATATACTCAAAATTTGGATAATCCTTAAAAATGGAAAAAACTCTGATAACTGCTTATGCTATTTTAGTTAAAATAGGTTCCAGTAATCTTTGCCAGTTACTTTATTTTGGTCACTCTAAATTTAGCTGTAAATTAAAAAGTACATGTTCCCCCTTTCTTCTGCGACAAGTGCGCTGGACAAGTAAGTACGTGCATGTTATGCTGGCTGATTGGATGAACCAGACCTGCTGCACCCTGAAAATAGCTAAATAAATATTCAACAAAAACCAAATCATGAGTGCATGCACATGTGCAGTACAGTGTATATATCCTGTGACTAATGGCCCACAAACTGCTAGACGCAACCTCAGAAATCAAAAGCATAGTCTCAGACTATCAACTTTTTCAAACAACCTCCGATCATATTTACAACAGTTTGCCTTCTAATTCATCTTCCTTTTCTCTTTTTTGTTATCACATTTCAAGGCATTTTCCATAATTTTATTATGTAAATATTGCTTTTCAATAGGCCTTATTCACGATAGCGGCCATGTTGCTTTTCAAATTGTCATGCAAATTAGCCATGTGTTACGCTGGTGGGCAAACACAAGAAAAAAGGCAAATTGCGGAAAATCGGCTCGTCGAAATATTGAAATAACATTGTTAAAAGTACATTTTAAAATTAAGAATTAAGTGCCTTTTATAATAATTTTATATCTTTTGATTGCCTTTGACATTCTGACTTTCTACTTCGTTATCTGCTCATTTTTTACTAAAAAAAAACATCGAAGTAACTTGTGCAATCATTCTATTTTGCTACTTAGGTGATAAACATTGAATGAACGTGAAACAAATCATCTGTGTGGCTAAGATGTTCGTTATAACCGCTCAAACTTGTGTTGTTTGCCCCCTCAGAAATTAGTAGCTAATTTGCATGATAATAGCAAATCCAACATGGCGGCCATCGTGAATATGGTCTACTGATATCGCATCAAATGATTCGTTGATAGAAATTGAGAATAAAATTTAATGCTGTTTGTTGTTGCCCATCCTATCCTTGCATTTTTTCCAGCTTTCATTTGCCTACCTAATTACTTGCAACATAATATGAAGACACCATAATGGCTGTGTTTTCACGACACCCGTTGTCTCGCTTAACATGAATTCCTAAAATTGGTTGTTTGCAGACTTCGTTAAGGGACTCGTGTTTTCACGGATAAGATTAAATGAGGAGAGGGCACGTGCCAATGCAGTATAATAAAAATTATAAAAATAGCACGCCTGTTGTATATTTCTGATTTGAATAACTGCAAGCGACTCCTCTTTGGCCGAAAGTAATTGCCAACTCGCTTAAGCTACCTGGTTTGGTGGCATAAATTTAATAAGAATTCCACTGAAGTTTGCCGACTCGCTTAACTTTAAGCTTAAGTTGGAAAAGTGACTGTTTTCTGACGCGAGTTCCGATTGTCACTCGCTATAAAGCGACCTTAAAAACCGCTGGTGAAAACACGGCCAATGTGCAGCACATGTTATTTGGAAAACACCTCAACTGCCATCCATATTTATCTGAGGTGGGGGCATATGTAGTGAAAACTATTACTAGTTGTAAACTTAGAGTTTACTACTCCTTCTGGAGTAATTTTAAGAGAGGTGTAGTACAATTTCCACCAACCTTAACTGCTTCAATTTCATCCATGCACTGTTCAATAATTTGATCATACTCTGCCTGGATGACATCTTTGTACCTGGAATGAACTTCGTCTGAAGACAACGAAATGTACAGAAGGTATTAAATTAACAGTTATTGTACATGTATGCGAGTTTTGTTTTCTAGTAGTAAGATACAAATATTGCTTCTTACCACAAAAAAATTCCAAACTTCACTGGAAAGATGAGAAATTTTTTAATGATGAGACAAGAGTGGAGGGCTCCCACGCCTACAAACTTCCCTCCCCCCTCCCCCTCACCAAAAGAAAGACTGTGGCAATGGCATTGGAAAACCATTGCGATCAGAGTAATAATTAACTTAAATTAACTTGCAGACTACACCTATTTCCATAGGTTCCTCCAAGGCCTTCTGTCTTTTCTCCCATTACCCTTAACTTGAATTTGATCAGAGCAGACACATACTGTATGAAAATCAGTTATGCCTGCAGTTCTGGCCTTTCGATATGACAACTGTATCTGTCAATAGCTCACATTTCATTCAATACATGAAGCTATCTTACACTAGCTTGACCGTCTTACCAAGTTGTCGGCAGACTTCTGCAAGAGCAGTATTCCACTGATAAACAGCCGATTTGGTTGCATTAGGAGGCCTCATATTTCTGAGAAAAGATAGTTATCTTAATAGAATGTTCCGTGGTCAAACTTCCTCATAATTATAAATTCTTTCTCATTAAAAAAAAAAATTATTACAAGCATGCAAAACACATTTGAATTGAGGCTTCACATTGAGGTTGTATGTTGAAATAAGTTAGAGAAATTTGCAGAAGTTCATGCTGTATTCCATTTCATTAAAAAAAAGGAAAAGAAAAGAAAACTCTCTAAACACTGTCTTTTATGAATGTTGAGCATGCTACTGTGTTTCAAATCAATTCTACATGTAATTTATTTGTCTCTTAAACGCCTCTTGTTGAACCAGCACATTAATTAGACAGCAAAGTACTCTCAGACAGTGCATAGTATGTTAAGTTTGTCCTTTCTTTTTTAATCTTTAATTGTGTACCTCAGGTACTCAGGTCACCAGATACAAAGCCAAGATACAAAGCCAAGACAAGCTCACAATGTCAAATTTATATTATTGCTCCATTTGCTTCCTTCCTTTGTGATGTTAAAAAATGAATTTGCTCAAAAAATTAAAACGACACTGCTTAATTGTTCCCTCTATCTGCATTACCAGCTCGCAAGTAAATAAATGAAACTTTGAAGAGGGTTTACTGTACTTGAAAAGAATTAATTTAAAGCCAGTCAGTTTGAAAAGGGATGTACCTATAATTTGCAATGCGAGAAATGTATTTACTCCTAAACTTAACGTGCATGTAAAATATTTCTGGGTGTTATGTTATGTACATGTATTGGGTTTCAAAAGGCTTGATAGTGAAGTTTACCCGTTCGTTAGTTAGTTAGTTAGTTAGTTAGTTAGTTAGTTAGTTAGTTAGTTAGTTAGTTAGTTAGTTAGTTAGTTAGATAGTTCATTTATAAAAATACATCTCAGCCAAGAGGCTGAATTGCGTATTATTTAAAAAGGTAAATGATTTACAGGAAAAGTTGTACAAGATTCTAAGAAAGGAGAGGCCGTATATACACTGTATATATCAAATGAATATAATGACCTAACGATGACAAAACAACAAACTAAAATATAAAAATATTATCTTAGCTAAAGCCCTAGATTTGCACCAGCACACATAGCTGGAATAAAAGAGTGCTTGAAACGGTCGGTGCGCAATCATGGCATATTAAAAACGCGCTGGCGTCTCCTATTGTAAGGCGCATCGCGCCTTTCAGGCAGAAAGCCTATGACAGGGATTGGAGATGGTCAAAAACAGATTATCGCTGAACTTAATGCGTCTGTCATAAAGCGATGCTAACCCATGCCTATTTAAGATATGACAGCTCAGGGGAGATAATGGATAACGCGCGCCTTAAGACCCCTTTCGATATCGTCACTAAGATACGCGGATAACGCAAGATGGAATATCTGCGCGCTGTATTCCAGAACAGGTCGTATAGTTGTGCAATGTAAATTAACTATATCTTCCGCCGGAACACGAGCTCTCCTTAGGAGGACGAAAAAGTAAGGCGTTTAGTTGCTTTTTTGATGGATTCATTTACGAGAATATTCCACTTAAGATTACAAGAAATTGTCACGCCTAGGATCTTGGCTTTGTCTACAGTTTCTAATTCCTTGCCATCAACTATGTGAGGGAGGAAAAGGTGTTTGTGTCTTTTGAAGTCGATGAACATGACTTTGCATTTCTCAGCGTTCAGCTGCATCTTCTGTGCTCTAGACCAATCCTCTACGACTTTGACAGCAGCTTGGGCGTCGCCGGATGCATCGCGCGGCACGCGATCTCTGCAACCGTCGTATCATCAACGTACTTCTAAGTTTGAGCCTGGGGAACTCTTAGATCGTTTAACAATTGAGCAGGAAGAGCCACGGCCGAGTCGTTTTGTTCATCTTACATGTATTTCCCAGAAAAGATATATAATATCGGTAAAAAACACAAGCAAAATCTCCTGTATATTGTGTAACTTAAAGTGAAATATTCTTTAACTAAAATTATCTTGTCGTCTGAAATAGCAAACCTCAGTGATTCTAGAAGGTCCAGTCTTTTTTTGTTGAGAGTTCGCTGTTCTGCTGTAAACAGCTCAAATTTTCTTCTCAATTCTGGTGGATCTTTGATTAAAGAACTGTTCATAAAATCACTAAACAAGAAAAACAGAAGAATACATGGTAAATGGAGTTTTTACATGATTAAATAAAGACAAAGGATTTCTTGAACAAAAATTAAGCCTTCAGTAAAAAGATGTACCAAAAGACTTTTTTCTTTGGCAAGGGAAAACTATAAAAGATGTGAGTTAATTGGGATAACACATTTACATGTACATTGCATGTAGTTAATACCACTGAGGACCACAATTCAGAAGTCCCTTTTTTTTGTGGTAGGCCATATTCGACTTTGATGTCTGATGCGGTCAGCTCACCTAAATTTTTCAACAGCCTCTTTGCACTTCAACACTCTCCAGTCTTCAACCCGTTTTTGCCAGCAAATGTAACACTTCTTCTCCCGTTCAATGTCAGCTGTAAATAAAAGAAACTCTTCTACAAATTACTCAAAAAATGCTACAACTTCGGTCACATATATTAAAAATAGTAGTAACACTTTGCTAGAACAGCAAGTAAAGCGCATCCAAGCTATTAATAACATACCCATCCTCCAGGCTCCCTTCAATATTAATGTTGCATTAACCAGTTGGTTTTCGCACTCAAACCCATAAACATCAACATTGAAAGGGAAGAGGGGGCAATTTTTCGTCTGTGTTTAAATACAACATTGTGACCAAGACTCAGAAAACCTTTGAACGTAGAAAAGAGCATCTAAAAGTTATCCAGCGAGCAAGGTCTCCCAAACCTCTCCTGAAAGAAAATAATGGGACTCTGCTCGCAAGGCATCTGATGGCATGCCTTCTGTAGACCTCAGTATTTATTGACTGAAGTTTATCTGGCTTGGAGAAATCCATTCCCATGGCCAGTACATTGTGTAAATTAAATTACCCCCCACTCCTCCCATACCTTGCCACTGCTTTTCAGTGTGACAGGTGCATCCACCTTGCAGGACAAGTCTGATAGGGTGTGAAAAAAACAGAAATTGCACGAAATTTTCCAGCCCGAAGGCAGAATATGCAATAAGGAACAACATTGTGTGAAAAACAATGCAAACTCTGTGATTTTTTCCTGGGCCATTTGAAGCTTGTTTTTATACTAGGTTTCAGAGTAAGTAACCACTGTTATGTTGTTCTAAAGACCATTTGAACATACACTACAGAACAATAATTTATTATAAACCATCTTTCCATGCTTAACTTGGATTTAAAAAGACAGACAGATCACTCAGGTAAGTGTAATGTTGCAGGTCATTTTGTTCCTTTAATAGGTTTATAATCTCAACTTAACTACTATTAAACTAAGGTCATTTAATTTGTTTCAATCTACAATAGGTCAACATGTTTCAACCTAGATACAATGTATAAACCTAATGTTGTTTCAATCTACATGTTCATGTACTGTACATGTAATGTAGGTTGAATTGGGGCATGTACAAGACACAGGTCATTGTTTTACAAATTTTTTATTTAAAATTTATCTATTTACGACATTATGGGCGATGACATTCCCAGGAAGGACAAAGAAATAGGACATGAGGTCCCTTAAATGCCAGAACAATTAGAAAAAAGACAAACTAGTATATAACATGATAATACAACAGAAATATATGAAATCTAAATAACAACAAAAATTAAGCTAACATGAAAGAAATAAAATAAAATAAAGGACTAACACATTCATTGAGATGCCAAGTTCAGTCACCTGCAGATAGCCTAAGGGAAAATTATACGCCATGTGCAGATGTTTTCTGGATCGAAGGACTGTGCATAAAGGCGTTGGTGAAAAGAGCTTTCACCTGGGATTTAAAAAGAGATGTCTGCTCAGAGGAAGGGATTTTCAGAGGGAGAGCATTCCAAAGAGGACAGACATGAACAAAATACGACTCGCAGCGGGTAGAGGTGCGCGCGCCTATGAGATGAATATCAAGCCCAGTGGAATACAAGAAACCACCCTAACCCTTTACAAATGTTAACATTTTAACAAGCCTAAAAACTTTTGTTAAGGCCTGCCTAATTTATAGGCCCAAGGTTAAGCTTTTAAATTTTTAGGATACTTTCTGCATTTTGGTAAAACAGTGACCTCTGTGACCTGTGTTTTGTTACCTGCCCCAAATTGACCTACAGGTGTAGGTTGAAACAACTTGGTTTAGGTTGAAACTTGTAAGTTGACCTACAGTAGGTTGAAAATGACCTAGTTTGATTGCAAATGAACCAAAGGAACAAAATGACCTGCAACATACGTGTACATGTATACACCAATGCGAGGTCTTATCCATGGCCTCACTTAAACTGGATAGGAAGTACAGTTAAAACGCATTATACATGTACGACAGTTTTTATGAATCTTGCACATTCTCAGTCAGAAGCTTGACTTAAACTTCCCCTGCTAGCACAGGCCTCTTTTCTTTTGTGTTCGCTGGGCTAACAAGTGCGGGAAAAGAGAAACTCACTTTCAATTGATCCAACCATCGTCCACTAACCTTGGACGGCACTTTTCAAACTGCATACAGTGTATGACAGACCCCACAATAAACATGTTTGCTGCCTGTGACTGTCACAGGAATTCCGCTGTTGTTATTAAAGTGAGCCCGCATACAAGAAGTATCACGCAAGGATTTGGTCGCTAAGTTACTAACCACCGTGCATGCTCAACATATAGTGAGTTTCGTCGCCTATGGCAGAAGTCTCTTTTCCCAAACAATGCAAAAAAGAGACCTCTGTTAACTTTATGTACTACTGTACAGTAACTGTAAATTGCTGTTCAAATTTTAATAGAAGATGCAATCATGTCTTTCGATTTGAAGAAAGAGTGGGCCTTAATTTTGACTATGAACTTACCATTATGCATGAAAACGTTTGTTTTATAAATCTGTATTTGAAATAATAAGGGGAAGCATTTTGCCAATCTTCTGCTACATGAACATTAGATTAATTTGTGTTGACAGATCAGCAATTCTGATTCGACAACTTGAAGAAGAGGATTTGTTTGTGCTGTAACCATTGGCCAGGCCTCATACAATGTCAGTGCAAAAGAGAATACTTGCATAGATCTCCATTGTTTACAAATTCAAAGCTAAATCATCTTTAAAATGATGCCTATATATACTAGATGAAAGTTATAAACAGTGTATTTTGGTTTATTTTGTGGAATTTGTGCTATTTCTCCTGAATTGTGCGATCGGATGTAATTTGATACTTCTAAATCAGCAGTATTATCCCATGACATTATTATCATTTGCATTAACAAAATCATTTTAAGACGGCATGGACTCATTGATCATATTAAAGAATTACACATACCTGTGAGTAAGTTTGAGATGAGATCAGCATAGGCTCTTCGGTTCATCAGAATAGTGGAGTTAACTCGCAGAGCTTCCCTTTCAAGTAATCTGTGTACATCAGCTGGCATCAGATGGGCTACCCTTTCCAGGATTTTGTTGAAACCTTTCAGGGTCTCACGAATCTAGTACAGTGAAATATTGATTCTCAGTGAAAAGTAAAAAGTGGAATATCAAAATTGACAGTAAAGAGTCGGTCACCCCAAAACGCAGACTGCAGACTGTGCAGACCAGGGGTAAAATATGGCGTTACCCTCACTACTACTGAGCGCTAACCATAAAGGAACAGGCTAACCTAACTGTTTTTTAGGCCTACATGTAATTAGGCTTTAACCAAATGTTATTTAGGCCTTGAATTCAGGCTAACCGAATTTTCATTTTACAGCGGTCTGCACAGTCTGCAGTCTGCGTTTTTCAGTGTCCCATAAAGAGTAAAGAGGAAAGAAGAAAGAAGAAAGAGGAAAAAGGAAAGAGGTCAGAGGGTTGGTTGGTTGGTTAACAGTAAAAAGACAGATCAGAATTTTAATGCATGTGAGATGCACAGTGATTCATTTACAAGTATTTTTAATTAGTAGAATTCTAGTAAATTCTAAGTGACAAGAGGCTCTTAAATGAGAGGTGCCGCAGTCTGAAGATAGGAATCTTGATTAAAAAGGGGTGGCAATTTAAGTACCTTCAAAATCTTGGCACTAGCTAACATTTCATCTAATCTTGAAATCTTGACAGCCTTTGCAGAGTCTCACAGTCTTGTTTGCACTCAGTATATTGCATGTGCATTGTATTTTAGTGTGAAGTCTTGCATGTTTTGGTCTCAGTCTCAGATTTGTAAACATTAGGGTCTCAAAGTCTTCAGTTGGTGAGTCATGTTAATTTTTTGGTTCTGAGCATGTGCACTAGGAATTAGACCTCCAAACCCAATGTGCAATTGCTTACAACTGAATTCCTTCTGATCTCTTATGGCTATTACCAATCCAATTTAGTCCACGTCGCTAATTTTCCAGTTCCACAGGTCTTTCAAATAATTATCCCAGAATCCCAACAATTACAGTCATGTAGTTCTTACGAGCTCTTAGCTAAAATCACTAAGACTGAAACTGATGAAAGAAGAAAGTGATCCTCACACTTACATGTACCCACACAATTTAAGCAATTGAGACAATAAAATTAATTATCCAGATTATGAGATATAAAGTATGAGCCAAGATAACTTGATCTCTCCTTTGTCTTTTACAATAACATGCACTTCAAAATAATATATGTAATCATTCATTTCATTCACTGAAACTGATCAAGAGAAGTTGAAATCAAGTCCAGTCCTCATTGTTAGCTAGTATAAACCACTCACCAGATTTGCTCTGTCATTTTCCACTTGATCTAAGGTGGAATCTAACTCAGCAATCCACATCTGACGGTGTTTTGAATGCTCAGCAACGCTTTCCCACAGGGTTTCTAGATCAGTTAAACAGTGAAGCAGGAGTTCCTGAAATTATTACGCGAAAATGTTAAACGCAATCTGCATGTCTGAGCAACTGGCTCACCACTGTAAATAGTCAATGCAGCCAAAGTCGGATCTGCCATGAATATTGTACAACATTATAATGACATGTAAAATGAAAGTCTGATATAGTGTGTTTATAAACACATAGTCACAACTAAAGTTACAATGATGCATCGCTGGCCAGCAGTGTTACATGCTAAGGCTAGGTTGGTACTTTATTAAAGTAGGATACACTTCAATAACCCTACTTAAAGTACATACCTAAGGGGACACATGCTCAATTTTGTAGAACCTTGTGGCTCGTTTTTTTGCTCCTGCCCACCTCTCCCATTGGAAGCGATGGATTGGTAAATTAATTCCACTGACTGCAGTGTGTCAGTGTGACACTCACTCAGGTAACCATGTCTGCCCCTCGTTGTGTGTGGAGTTATGCACATCCAGCATGACCCTCTCAGGCACGTACAGTACACTGTAACCCCAAGCTCACCTTGCAGATCAGGCCAAATGAGCATAACATTTTGAGCCGGTATTATACGATTTACAGGCCTGGGGTACACAAATGACCTGTACACAGTCAAGTGACTGAGTTTCTGTTGAGTGCCTCCCAAAAATTAATTTAATCATGAATGAATTTGATATTTATTATTACAATAATGACAAACAAACTCATCCCAATTACGTTATTTTATAATAATGGGTGCAGGGCCCCACAGTTGTTCAAAAGGTTGGTACATGTAGCACTGATGGTAATACAGTACCAGACAAATCACCATACACTGAATAAGCACGCCTGTGAAAACCAATTAATGCAGTGTGGTGTGTTATCCATTGGGTAGCAATCAAGTTATCAAGTGGATTACTCAGAGCTAAACCATCACTGTGCCAGTTTGTAATTACTATTAGTTGTAAATGACTAATGACTAAATTACTAAAAAATAACACTAACTGTAGTATATGCATGCTGGGGATAAACGTTGATTTAATTTGCTATTTAGCTAACAGCTTGAAAAAACTCACATCATCACATTCTATGGTCTTCAGCAATTGTTCAATTTCTAAAAATAAAAAGAAATTGTCATAAACTACAGCAACCACTGTACAATTTGTACAGTCATTCTAAAAATGTGACTCCATCCTTTCAGTAAAAATTTAAACAATGTTTATCAGTATTAAAATTTGAAGTGTAAACAAATTAAAGCTCCTTTGCAACTAGAAAGAGTACAATGTCATGTAACGTGGCAGGGAAGGCAATTTTTACTAATAATATATAATTTACTTAATATTGGAAACAAATTATTATTAATATTTAAAGCCATCCATGACCCGGGATTTTTGCTGTATCTCTATTCAACAGTTGAGATCAATAACACAAACCTTTATCATTTTCCAGTAACAGCTCTTTCAAGTTTTCACACGATTCAAGGATACGTGGCTCCAGTTCCTGTGGACATAAAATTTTGAGGAATTTCTTTGTTACGTGATCAAAACAATCCCAGTCAAATAAATTCTATTACTGCAGGAGTGATGAGGTTAATATAAATTTAGCAATGTTACTATCATAAACATACAATTGTACAAAAGTCATGTACTGTTGGCTTTGATAATAATTATGTTTAAATTCCAATGAACATTAGTTTCAATTTTCACTGCTGTCATTTACTGTACAAAATGGATGTTAATTGGATGCATCCAGCTCTGTGACTGACTAGTTTTAAAATTTTAATTTGTTGGTTTGTTTTTACTGGTACAAAATCAAGGGTTTATATTGGTGATATAGTACTTATTAAACTTGAAAGCTGAACTTCAGAATCTGCATTAATTAATTTCACAATACAGCGGTAACAAAGTCATGTTTGAATAAATTTTCATAAAAATTATTATACTAATCATTCTATTATTAAAACTCACAGTATTTACAACTCCAAACTCCTGATACATATCCTCCAAGTACGATTCATGGCTAAATTGAATCAGAAAAAGATAGATAATGGAAGCAATAATTTTTTATATAGTCGGTAAAAATTAATCATTTAAAAGTGCATGCACGAAATTCCTGCTTAAGCATTAATAATTATACCGTTCCTTCCTACTTGATTGCAGTCTTTCGATTATGTTTGTCCGCTTCTGAGTTGCTTCTGTAAAGTAGATTCAGAGTACAACATCATTTATTACAATATGTAATTTATTTAACAACACTGCCTTAGTTTTTCATCTTCAGTCTGTTTCTTAAATAAGGCCATTACATTCAGGTTGGAATCAATAAAGCTCTTACTTGGTGACTCTGGAAGTCCTCTCACTTCTAAAGCTTCAAAATAGCTTTCTGGCATGGAATGCCTCTCCATGGACTCGAGAGCTGTATATCTACAGTGCAATGCAGGTTACAGTAAGAGGTTTAACATTGATAACTCGTAACAGTATAATTAAATTCAACTGAAAACCTTTAAGGAACGCATCCAAAATTTGGTCGGGGACCCGACTATCGAAAACGGGTCCAATTAATTTGCGATGGTTTGGAATCGGTACCGATTTATCACCCCTTTTTGGCATTTCCGATGCTGATAACTCTGTTACCAATTGAATCGGAGCCAAGTAAATTCCAATGTGGATAAGTGTTATCATGCATTTTATCTGTCTGATAACATGAAATGCGACCTTGTAAACGTGTCACGAAACCACATGAATCACATGAAAAAAAAACAATTGCATTGTGTATTTATAAAACTTTTTCAAGTCTTTCATCGTTAAGAGTTACTTTTAACTTTTTCTACTCCATAACAACATTTCCGCGGATTATTCGTTGGGTTTCAAGTTTGTTTGAAGGATTTTCGATGCCTGGTCGCCAGTGTTTCCTTCAGTTGATCGGAAACCACTTAACTTTTCCCCACTGCAGCTGTATTCGTTTCATTCTGATAATAAACTGATAAATGAGTCACAGTTCGAAGAAAAAAAAAACCACATAAATCCATTTCCTATTTGACCCATTCAGGGCCCCCTTTTAAACAACACTAGTTTGCCATGGTTTTATAGATTTTTGTGTGTGACAAGTTGGATATAAACTTGACGCCTGAAATGTGTCGTACATGTATATATACATTTCTGTATTGTATTATAAGTCATTAATTTGCTATTAAAAGATGTGATTTACTTTTGAGCTCTCATTTTGGTATTAAAGTGCTTTCTCGAGTTACGTATCATGATACACATACGTTCTTTTCACTTGCACATTGCAATGCAGGAGTGTGTGACAAGCCAAAAAATTGTCTCCAATTGTGTTTACACGCTCTTTATACACAAGCCGGTTCAAAAGTACAAATGCATGGAAAAGCAGTTTTACTTGGCGATTTCTAGAGGAAAACAGGAACCAGGTATCTTTTTTAGGAAGAAGCGTCTATCTGTTTTTGAAAAAGTTCAATTTTTTTGGTAATTATGCGGACTTTCAATGTAAGCGAACCTAGGGCCTATCAAGTACAGCTGGCAAGGCCTACTAGCCACATCTTGTTGAAAAAACAGTTGAAAGTCTTTTTCATCGCTTTTTAAAATTTATTTGCAAAAAATTAACAACTTGCCTGACTCTCAGATGGTCCGAGGTCACTCTCTCAAATTAGTATCACCCAATTAGTGGACTACTGCAAAACCCGCATTTTGATTGGCTACTCTACTAAAGGACTAAATAGCAATAGTCCTTGAGTAGCAAAAAGCGTGACGCTTGCCTTTTCTGTCTGACTAGTTGGGTGATACTAAAACAATTAGACCCTTCGCCCTCAAGGGCCACCGGTCAGTATTTGCAATTGCAATTGTCAGTATTACCAATTGACCTGTAGCCCTTGTAGGCTAGGGCTACGTACTGCTAGGGGTAGGGCTTACGTAGCCCTTGTGGGCTACAGGTCTAATCGTTAACTAGCAGCTGCTGTGGCAATGAATAAAATGGTAAACACGACTGATATATGCATGGATATAATTATGACAAATGTTTGTAGATGTTCGCCTCACTTTGCTACTTTTTGGCCAAATTATATTATGATTGCCTGCAAAGATTTTCCTTTTCTACGCATTTTGGGTCAACACAAATCCAAGCTATTATTAAAGGAATATCCCACAAAAATATAGTTTATGTCGCGCTCTCTTGTAGATTTTCGTTTTCGAATAATCCACTGTTTCTTCTCATGACAAATTTGATTCTTGTCTGGTCGTGTCAAGGGAAATAGTGGCAATTGTTCGAAGATGTAACATTCAATTTTGGGTGAAAGAAGACACATGTACAAAACAGAGTACGTAAAAATAAACAGCCTATTAAGACTGTGCATCAAAAACAATCAGTCACCCTTTGCTGCTGTCAATAACAAACATTACATGAGGAATGTTAAAGGTCAACATTTCAAAGCAAGATCGCCTATTTGAACTCTTTACAGATAAGCTTATTAAATAAAATTTAGCAATCTAATTTTAACTTACATGTAGATTGTTAAATTTAATAAGCTTATCTGTAAAGAGTTCAATAGGCAGTCTTGCTTTGAAATGTTGACCTTTAACATTTCTCATGTAATGTTTGTTATTGATAACAGCAAAGAGTGACTGATTGTTTTCGATGCATTTAATTATTGCAGCCCGATGAAAATATGAGACTCATTGCCATGCTGTTTCATTCCGCACCGATGAAATCAGTGCAAGCATTGATCAGCCTATCAGAAAAAATCGGTACCCAATTGATCGGAATCGGTGATACTAGATTCCAAAATTTGGACACGTTCCCTTATCTTACAATATCTTGTTCAATTCCATAGTCCAAAGTCCAAAGTTAATTAAGTGCGATCGTAGAATATTCGTGAACACACATTTAAAACTGTTGGTTTTAAAACGGCATTGACTCCAATAAAAACCAGTATAAAGAAAATGATTTAACAGTACCGGGAGAATTAGAAAATTATGTAATTAGCCCAGTAAGATATAACGTTACAGAGCCACAACGAAAACACAAAAACTTGTTTTCGGTCACGCATACAATTCTCTGATACATTATTTCTCCTTTAATCTGTTGCGTAGTGTGTCTGCAGTTTAGTGAGGGGATACTGAGTTTGATTCCTACTTGAGTGGCCTTCTCCGAGGCTAAGAAATCTTACGAATGTGCAGCCACAGTGCAACCCCCAAGTTGACTTCAGCTATACTTTGTTCTTTGAACAAAGTAATGATTTCTACCTGACAGTGTAATTGTGATGACAGTCCACTTCTTGGGGTTCAGATATCATGATTAAACATCTTTAATGCGTTACATCCTCCTTCAAACAACTACATGTATATTAGTTGTTTGAAGGAGGATTATAAACCTAAAATGTTATCATGGTATCTGAACCCCTGCATAGTGACATACCGTACATGCACAAATTTACAAAACAGCTTTACTGCATGACTACTGGATGCCTTCTCTGTGAATGGGGACAATACTTGAGCAACTGTCCAATCGGTTGTAATTAACATGGGAAATAATATTTTACTAGAAAGTTGAGCGGTAAAAAATTTTGATTTAAAACCATTTAAAAAAAATTAGACGACGTTTCGAATTTTTTAAAAATGTCTTTGAATCAAATTTTTTTATCGCTCAACTTACATGTACTAGTCAAATGTTAGAATAAGTCACTACTTAAACAATATTTTATTTATTTATTCATTTTATTTCTCATTTTTCAACAAGAAACAATATTGACCTTTCAAACCTCAGTATCAAAAACTCTGAAATAATTTGCGCGGGTAATTTCAAATCTTTAAATTTGTCGATAGAGCATATGTTCATGCATGAACATGCGCTTATAGAATCTTCCTTAATTTATCAGCATTTCACAATACTTCACTTAAACAGCTTACATCTTATTTCACTGAAGACTTACTTTAGATGAACTGGATTTTCTATGCTACCCTCGTTTGGTCTGCCCGTCATCCATCTCTTTTGGCGACTTGTCAGAATACCATGGCCCGTCACCGCTCTGGATTCTCTAACCAGTGGTAATAATGGCTCAGACTTAGATTTAGGAGGAAGCCTTTCTTTTTCAAGTGCTTCTACCAGGCTTACCTTTGATTTGATAAGGTAGGAAACGTTCGATCAGAAATAATGGCATTGGAAACGCACACATTGAGACATTTTAACGTCAACAGCTGAAAGCTTAAAAACAGCTGGCGAACTTTAATACCTCCGCATCGAAAACTTGGCGGTACACCTTGTCCCCGGGTAATCCTCGTGGAGTCACTTCTATTTTAGCCATAATAATGCCGCATTTTCGTCATTAAAGGTAGAATGCGAACATTGTATTTGTCTCTCCACAATCCGCCATATTGTGCAAAGAGTGTTTGTTAGCAACATAAAGTCGACTCCAGACTGCCGCCGACAACCAAATAACAACCTCGTTCCCAGGGTCTCTCTTCTCTGTCTCCATCAACGACAAATTTCAACGACAATGGAGGCAGAGAAGAGAGACCCTGGGAACGAGGTTGACGCACGTGATACGTTTCCGGGAATCCCATCTAGCCCCCCTCCTTAGCCCCTTTTGTTCGTCCACCAGCAATTGTACATCACAGCATTGTTATATGTGTCTCTAGAGATTGGTGTCCCTTAACCAGTTTGCACTGACAACCTCCAACAACTTCAAAAACTGCAAAAGAGCTAGCATTCTCTAATTCAAAAATCGCCACAGAACATCCATTGTGTCTCCTTTCCATCAGTGCCCAGATCAAATGCAGTCAAATGACATCATGTCTGCAGACGCTTCGTCGGACGCACGGAAAATCGGTAGGTTCTGCACTGTCAAATTTTGCAAAGGCTAAGC
>NC_090884.1:60076490-60096490 GCF_036669925.1 Montipora capricornis
CTCGTTGAATTTGTTCCTGGTAGTCCCTGGTTCAACTTCCCAGCTGCACTTGTAAATAGCCAACTGGTTTGCCTCCGGCCAGTTGGGATTCTTAAGTGTTGTAGTTGTTGTGTTCTGTTGTTTCGTTGATTGTGTTTCATTGGCCCTGAAAAGCCCCTATGGGGAGCGGTCAATTAAGTACGTATTGTATTATTGAAATAAATGGGAATGGGTGAAGACGTGACTCCCGGTAAGAGACAATTATTGAATACATGATGCATAAACGCTTATGGTTATGTTTTTTCTTTCTTAACATAACTGACGCGGTAGGACCGTTCTTTTTCAATTATAGGTGATCAGTTTGGTTGGGAAAGAAATCACGGATTATTTTACATGCTCCTCCAGAGTGAGGATAGAGTCTCAGAAGTTGGCCTGATGTCGGCTTCCGACAAAATGTGTAAGACAACAGCTTCCCAAAGAGTCGTCGTTCAGAGAAATTTTCAACTCCAACCCTCGCAAATTGCTGAGCAAGTGATATCTGTAGACATGTCCTGCAGTCATGCCCACGCAGTGGCTTTAGAAGGGGACAAACACATCGTGTCGATGTGGGGCCATGTAGACAGTGGAGCTCTTGGTCTCAAGCGACAGGATATATCAATTCCCACCCCCTTGGCATCAATTGACTGTCAAATCAAGCAGGTTGCCTGTGGTGCTGAGTTTACTTTGATGTTGAACGTGGAAGGCGAGGTGTTTTCTTGGGGAAAGGGGGCATTCGGAAAGTTGGGCCATGGCGATGAAGAAGACAGACAATTGCCAACTTTGGTGCGTCCTAGCTTTATATGCTTATATTCTTTGCAATTGACGAAACAGTGAGGAAGTCAGGGATAGCTTTGTGGTCATCAACCACGTCTCACACCACTGCAACCGTATGTGGGTTGAGTTCCAGCAGGAACCCATGACTAGGAGCGAACAACATCGCTTTCAGTTCCTGTCACGGCGTTTTTACAGATCAATTTATTTTTAGATTGAATTTCCCGTGAGTGAGACTTTCCTAGGAGCTCGATGACCAATCCTAAAAAAACTACCTTGACGTAATAGCGTCACCGAACCGGAACTGCCCTTTTTCTCCGTGGGAAAAGGTAGTCTAAAAATAGATCGGTCTGTAAAAATGCCGTGACATAGGCTTAGTATTGGAGTTGTCGCTCCTAGTCATAGGTTCGTGGTTCCGGTCGAGCTAAACTGAGGGTTTTTCTCCGAGTACTCCGGTTTTCCTCCCTCATTAAAATCGACATCTGGTTAAAAGCAACCCCGTTCCCAATTAGAGGATTAAACATTATCATCACAATTCTTGTAGAGGTAATTAACGGTTGATCTGTTTTCTCAAACGCAGGTCACGACACTGAAAAACATGGAAGCCATCGATGCAAGAGGTGATCACGCTGCTGCCATAATGAAGGGAGGTTACCTTTACCAGTGGGGTCTTGAGTGTGCAGATCCACAGCTAACTCAGTTTGCTGCATCACCGAAGAAAGTCAGACAAATCTCCAGTATCAAAGTGAGGTCCATCTCTTGCGGCACTCATCACACTGTTTTTACGGGTGACGGACAGCTTCTTTATTCTGGAATTCCTTATGCTTGGGGGAGGGGCTCCCATGGTCGCCTTGGTGTGGGTCACTGTCAGAATCTCTTTGCTCCAGTATGTATTAACGCTCTTTACAACCCCGGAAACGTTGTCACGCAAGTGTCAGCTGGTGACAAGCACACTGCATTTTTAACAAAGGATGGAGAAGTTTACACGTGTGGTAGCAATGCTTTTGGGCAGCTTGGTTACTTTACTGACTCTGGGGGCAGTGATATACCGCGTAAGGTCTGTCTTGGGAAGAATGCTGCAGGAAGCGAAGTCAGGTGCGTATTCTGTTTAGAATGATGTGAAATAATAAAATGTACTCACACTAGCTAAAAATCTGAAGGAGGCTCGAAAGGGTTTTCAGCTGAGCGCGCGCGCGTAAGCCACACGCGCAATTCTAAAAGCTGCTAGCGTCAGCTCATGATTCAAAATTGGTCACCAGAAATAAACAAATACCGCTAATTTCGCTCACCTCTCTTCTGATTCCTATATATAAAGAATATCAATAGACATCTCCTATTCACGAAAACTACGAAAATTGTACACACACGGTTTAATGGTCACTTAAACTCGTTTGTCTTGGCCTGTAGCTTCACTCGCTCGTGCACTGGAATCAGCGGGTTACGCATGCGTAAATGCCGATCCTGTAACCCCCTCATTTTTCCTGATTTTGCAACTTAACTCATTTATATCTCTGCTTCCGGACGGTGACTTTTTTGCATTTTTGGCGTGTTAGCTTAGATTAATTTAAAACGTTTGTCTTTCACATTTAAAAAAATTATTTTTCTGAAAAACCGACCTACAGATTTTGTTGAATTTTAAATATTTTAGAGATTACTTCTAACATTACCTGGTAACGCTGGATGGGAAGATATCACCGTCCCGTTTTTTTAAAAGAAGACAATATATCTTGATTTTAAGGCTCAAATGCCTTATATCGTTGCCATGGTAACGTTATTTTGGAGGAAAATATGATGTGAAAAATCTATGATGGTACTTAATACCCTCGCCAAATTTCGTTTTGATGTGATTACCTTAACTTATCTAAGGACAGAATATGTTTATTTGTTTGAAAAAAGGAGAAACTATTTTAAGCCTCCATAAAATTGGACGTTTCATTCGGAAAATGCAATCTTCGTTCCACTAAGACTGCGGTTATGTAAATATTCAGTTCCTAGAGGCCTGGGACTCCGTTCACTCAAGTGTATTAAGGCTTGACCAGCCTAATTATTATGCATATTTTTATTTGGAGGGAAAGCATTTGTCCAGGGCCTATGAAAGTTTACAGGCAGTTAGTTATCGGTATTGTTATAACTTTTCCAAAATGTTTCGTATCACATTCTTGTCACGTGACCCAAAATCGACTTATAACAGTTATTTTCTTTACTTAGAAATGAGGAACATTCAGTTACATTATATCAATCTTGTTTCTTATATAATTATTCGATGACCCATTCTAAAGGCTCTGTCATGCTGCCTTTTAATTATGTCCACATGTTAAGAGCAATGAACAATTGAGGAAAAAAGATCACGTGACATGATAACATCCAAATATCTTAATAGATAAATACAGAGTACCACATTAAAAGGCGGCATTCGGAAGGCACAGTTGTACTAAACGTGTTAATACCAAATTGTTTCAAAATTTGGAGTATAAATGTTCCCCGTTTTTGAGTAAAGGATATAAACGTTATAAGTTGTTTTAGGGTCACATGACCAAAATGTGATGCAAAATATTTTGGCAAATTAATAACAACACCGATGACAAACTTTTTGCCAAGTTTCATGGACATTGGACAGATGCTTTCCTTCAAATAAAAATATGCATAATAATTAGGTTGGTCAGCTTAATACACTTGGGCAGCTTCAAGTTTCAATTTTATTGCGTAGATGCACTATTTACGAAACTAACTACAGTTGAACGCCGTTATTTCGAACTCGGGTATTTCGAACTTCCCACTATTTCGAGCAAATGTTCATTTCCCTTGGTTTTGCCCCTTTCAGTTTGGAGTCGTTTTACTACACTTAATTCTAACTCGGTTATTCCGAATTCCCGCTTATTCGAACTAATTCTCATCTCCTATGGACTTGATGCTTTCCTTTTATTTCGATGTTTAATTTAAAAGGTGGTTGACTAACTTCAGACACTGTCAGAACATCGTGACAATTGTCCCATTGCGCACAATTCGAATTGCCCAATCTACCTTCTGGATAATTCACGATTTGGCCGTCGTGGTGGTGGTACTGGAATAATGTTCAGAGATTATGAAAATGCCACCCAGCAGGCCTCCGGTGAATTGCAGTCCTTCGAATACTCAGAATGGAACATGATATCTGGAAATCAGCGCATCCATCTGATCATTATTTACAGATCACCGTATTCTGAGTCTCATCCAGTAGCAAAAGTAGTTGCTGATTATATGGAATATATTGTCCTGTGTGCTGACCATCTCTTGATTACAGGAGATTTCAACATTCATGTAACCATATGGAATCAGTGACCCCCGGTGCATACCGATTTCGTCAGCTCCTTAACAAATTATATTGGACTTAATCACATGTTAGTGGACACACGTAGGATCTTATCGTCACCAGGAGCTCTGACCGACTGCTTATCTATCCTCCATGGATCACATGCCGTTCCATTGTACTGTTCATATTAAGAAACCTTCATATAAAAAGTCACAAATTTCTGATAGGAAAATCAACTCCATTAACATTGACGTTCTACGAGATGAACTATCAAAGTCAGATATATGTAACAACAACATGCTATCACTTGAATTTAATGACGTCGTTAAGTGTTACAACGATACCTTAATGACAACAAGTTATTAACAAAGAGACCTATTGTATCTTGGTTTGGTCAAAAAATCAAGACTGCTAAAAAAGAACGCCGCTGTGCTGAAAGGAAATGGACCGGAGAAGAACGAAACAAGACTCTGATGTTCTGATCAACAAAGCCAAGAAAAACAAGATAAAAAGGCTCGCAAAGAGTATTATTTCAGCTTGATACAGGAGAACAGTCACAATCCTCGCAAATTGTTTAATTTAGCAAAAACTATCTTAAATCATGAGGCGGCGTTAAATTTCAAGGCTACCAAGATGATAGGGTACAACATGCTGATGACATAGGAAACTTTTTCATTCAGAAGGTAGAGGTCATTCGGTCTAAATTGGACAGTGCCACTTCCAGTGGATGTCATAGATGCGTCATACCCTGCCAGCTCTGTGTCTCCTGCCTGTTTTGACGTATTCAATCCTCTCACTGAAGTTGACGTTACTAAACTTATTGCTAATTCAAATAGGAAGTCCTGTTGTGATGACCCCATGCCTGCGTCACCTGGCTACAAATGCTTAGACGTTTTACTTCCAGTTCTCAGTAGGATGATTAATATGTCTCTTCAAGAGGTTTTCCTGACAGCTGGAAACACGCCGTTGTTCAACCAAAGCTTAAGGAACCAAATGCAGAGCACACCTTTCCAAATCAAATCTCACCTTAGTCTCTACACTTGTTGAGCGTGCTGTCTTCAACCAGATTCACGTTCTCTTCACTTTGCGTAATCTCTACCCTAAAGCCCAGTCTTCCTATCGTCAGTTCCGCAGAAATGAAACTGAACTATCTCGCATTCAGAACGATATATTGATGAATATTAATAAACAACACCTCACTCTTCTGGTTCTGTTAGTCTCAAGCGCTGCTTTTGACACTGTCGACCATTCTATTCTGCTGAATCGACTTCACTCGGACTTTGGCATCTCTGGCGACGTGCTCTCTTGTCTCAAATCGTACCTGTACAAACGGACGCAATCAGTATCTATTCACGGTCATACATCCAGGAAATTTGATGTAAAGGATGGGGTCCCCCAAGGATCCTGTCTCGGTCCTCTTCTGTTTGTCATCTACTACGATTCTCAGTTGAGTATGACACTAGGGAAGTTTGGTGACAAAGTTTCAGCGTTAAAGTTACCATGCTGTCAAGGGCAACTTCCTTCGTTTCCAAGAGTAACTTTTAGGGTCTTGCCGTCACGAGCGATGAGCCCGCCAAAATCTACAAATGGTAACGGTTAAATTCAAACTGGCGACCGTTACCAGTTAAATGACGTCAAACCCCGAAAAGTTACCCTTGGAAACGAAGCAAGTTGCCCTTGACAACATGGTAACTTTAACGATGAAACTTTGTCACCAAACTTCCCTAGTGTCATACTCAATTGAGAATCGTAGTATGTCAGCAAGCTGTTCACCATCGTTGAACGTCATCTTCCACAAGTTCATGCTTAAGCCGGTGACACACAGCTTTATATTGCGTTCAAGCCCGATCCTAAACATGCCGCTGACACTGTTGAAGCTATGCAGGGATGTGTTGCTGATATCAGAAAATGGATGTTAATAGATCGGCTGAAGCTCAACGATGACAAAACGGAATTCATTGAGATAGGGACGAGGCAGCAACTGTCGAACTTAACATTGTATGTAGGGGGTACGACTGCTTCATCTTCCACTGTAGTCAGGAATCTTGGATGTTGGCTGGATTACCAACTGAAAATGGATACTCGTATTTATAAGACATGCAAATCTGCTTTCTTTCATCTACATAATATTAGAAGAATCAGGAAATTTCTGAGTTTCGATAATGCTCAAACTTTAGTTAATGCCTTTGTCGTTTCCTGTTTGGACTACTGCAACAGTGCTATTCTTTACGGCCTGCTTGCCACTGAACTGCAGAAACTCCAGCGTGTTCAAAACACTGCCGCCAGGCTCATTTGTAAGATAACTCGTTTCAATCATATTTCACCAATTTTAAGAAGACTCCACTGGCTACCTATCAAATACCGCATCGAGTTTAAGATCCTACTTATTACCTACAAAGTTATCCATGGACTTGCACCAGCGTATCTCAGCGAACTTATTACCCACAAGACTAAGGGCACTTTCCTTTTGTCAGAACTGGCCGGCCAGACCCGTCATTTTGCAAAGAAAATGCAACAATTTGAAGGAACACTTGCACGATAATCCCTCATATCCTTGTGGAAAAGCAGTATATATCATCCTCGAGGTTTGTTAATTTGAAGGCGTTTTAGAGTTATTCCTCCCAAATGCCTGGTCTGGCCGGTCAGTTCTGTCAAATGGAAAGCGCCCTAAGATCGTCTAGAGAATTTTTACTGCAACCACCCAGAAAAAAAACTCTACGTCCACTTGGTTATCGTTGTTTTGCCGCAGCTGCGCCATCGTTATGGAATAAATTAGTTAATGCAGTCCGCTCTGCAAATAGTGTACAGTCTTTGAAAAGACTTCTTAAAAGTCACCTATTGAATTCCAAATGGCATATGAACTTTAAAAGATTATGATCAGGTACTGATCAGTTGTAATTTTCATCTGTATAATTTTATTGCCATAATTGTTACTTTATTCATACTTTATATCATATTTATTGTAAGCTAGATACTAGGCTTCTGATAGGATTCGGAAAAAAATCAAAGATTATGCGGAAATTTTTGGCCATATTATGCGTGAACATGCGTTGATTATTCTGAAATTTAAACAATTTATAAAACTAATGATTAGGCCCGTCCAATGTATTTACATGCTTATGGTAAATCAAGACTCGAAATTGCGACCAATGCAGTCGCGTTTGCGCTTGAGTTTTTTCCCTTTGCGATTGAAATACCTGGAGGAGTCTCTAATTTGCGACCAGACTTTACCGTTGAAATAAAAGGGTCAGCAGTTGGCATTTTGCCGCAACTTTCGCTAAAATAAATAAAGCGATAAAAAATTATTTTGTTTCTTGTCATGAAATTTGTTTTAATTCGGAGATATGAAGCAAAATTGTACTGTGGTTGGACCGCAGCAACCCATTGCGGGCTTCTATTTCCCATACGATTACAAAACATGATACAATTTAATTTGCGAATGTAACTTGCGGGTAAATTGTCATATCTTCACTTGTTGCAAAATTGCGACATTAATTTTATATATTTTTAATTTCGAGCCCAGAGTATGTTTAACTAGGGTCCAGGCTCATTGCCGAAAAATGCGTGGAAACTGCTTACAACATTTTGTAATAATAATAATAATAATAATAATAATAAATTCTTAGGAACAAGAAAATTACTAACAATGAACGGAGGCCTGCACCCAAGAGACTGTGTTGCAAGAATCTACGTCCCAAGGAAGCACGGTGGTAGAGGACTCATATCAGTAGAGGACTGTATAAACCAAGCAAGGGTATCATTGGAAACATATGTCCAATCGAGTGAAGAAGAACTGGTGAAAGCAGTTAGGGCAGAGGTTACTGGAAGTCAGGAAACGGCAACCAGTTTTAAAGTAAAAAGAAGGGATGAAAACACCCAAGAATGGAAAGAAAAGCCTCTACATGGACAATTTGTAAGAGAGACTGAAGAGCTGGCTGAAGCAAGGAAGTCTTGAGAGAGAGACAGAAGCACTAATAATTGCTGCACAAGATCAAGCATTACCGACAAATTATATTAAAACCATTGACAAATACCAGATAGATGCTAAATGTAGAATGTGCAGAGACAAAAATGAAACTGTAAGTCACATCGTCAGCGGTTGTTCAAAATTGGCACAGAAAGAATACAAGAAAAGACATGATAATGTAGCCAGGGCAATTCACTGGGATCTGTCGGGAAAATGCGGGTTCCACCGGAATGATAAATGGTACAGTCACGTCCCTGAGAGCGTACTGGAAAATGAGAACTACAAACTCCTTTGGGACTTCAGCATACGGACAGACCATAACATCGAGGCTAGGAGGCCAGACCTAGTGCTTGTTGACAAAAGCAAGAAAAGCTGTCATATAATAGACGTGGCAATTCCAGAAGACAGTGGAGCAAAAGAAAAGGAGGCCGAGAAGGTTGAAAAGTATCAAAATCTGGCCAGAGAATTGTGGAGGATGTGGGAAGTGAAAACCAAAGTCGTACCAATTGTATTGGGGGCTTTAGAAACAGTGCCCTTGCGACTGAAGGGCAAGTTAAAGGGCATAGGAGTAGACACATCAATTACCTTAATCCAGACGTCTGCATTGCTGGGATCAGCAAGGATACTAAGAAAAAAGTATCGGAAATGTAAAGGACAGGGAAAAGAAACATTTTGGTGTTCATTGGCAACTTGTTGTTGCCCGACACCACAATTTTACCAGCTGGTAAAACCTTAAGCTGAACAGTATGACTATGAAATAATAATAATAATAACATTTATTTATACCGCGCAAATTCAACTATGCAGTTTTCAAATGCGCCTTACGATAAAAGAACAATATATTACCAGTATGTAAAATATAACAATGTATAGTAAAAATTACATGAATGAATAATTATCTAGTCTATGAATTACAATACTGTATCAGAAAAAGCTTTTTTAAAAAGAAGTGTCTTCAAATTAGGTTTAAAAACTTTAAATCGGAAGTGCATCTAAGATCTAACGGACCGGCGATTATTATTCCAGAGTTTTGGTGCGGCGGCTACAAATGCTCGATCGCCAAGAGTAGAGAAAGTCCTGATATTTGGATTTGAAAGCAAATATTTGTTATTTGATCTGAGGCTGTAGGATGAATTAGGCTTAAAGTTTGCAAGAGATGATAAATAATTAGGAGCTGTACCGTGGATTGCTTTATGAGTGATTGTAATAATCTTATAATCTATTCTCAACGTTACAGGTAGCCAGTGTAATTTGTATAATATAGGTGTGATATGGCAGTACGCAGTTTCCAGCTGCGTTTTGAACGCGCTGCAGTTTAGTAAGAGCGCAGTTGGGTTTTCCGTATAAAAGTGAATTACAATAGTCCAATCTGCTTGTGATGAAAGCGTGGATTAATTTCTCGGCAAATTCTATGCTTAGTTATTTTCTGACGCGTCTAATATTGTGTAGATGAAGAAAGCACTCCTACAAGTTTTGGTTATGTTGAAGTTCAGGTTGAAATGGCAGTCAAACCAGGCCCCTAAGTTTCTAAGGAGTTCCGTGCTCGCAGAGATGATGGATTCGCCAATAGTTAGAGTAGCGCTTTTAGTTTTCTGTAGCTGCGCCTTAGTCCCAATGAGCATAAACTCAGTCTTGGAATCATTGATTATGAGGTTATCATTGATCATCTAGTTGCGGATGTCACAGAGGCACGTTTCCATTGCTGCAATGACGGCGTCTTGATCAGAATCATCATTTGGATTGAAAGCCAGATAGATACCGTTATCATCGGCATAACTGTGCGCAGTTGGCAGGTGCTTGCTTGTAAGGTGACTTGTTTTTTGTTCATGTTGACGAGTATGATGTTGCGCATGCGCAGTAAGGCAGTTTCCGTGCTGTGATTTTTGCGGTAGGCTGATTGAAATTCTGGAAGCATCTGATTGGACGGCACGTGATCAAAGATTTGTAGTGCAGCTGCCCTTTCAGTGATCTTTGAAAGAAATGCGAGATTGCTGACGGGCCGGTAATTTTTCTTTATCAGATCCATGTTGACTTTGTTTAACTTTGGTCTCACTAAACCCTCTTTCCAAATGTCCGGAAATTAAGTGACCACTACAGAGCGATACCACCCCCAACTGGTTGAGAGCGTATTTCATCATGAAACATGTATCCAATAGGAGTGCATTCAGCTCTAACCGCCGCATCGTCTGAGGATAGCCAAGTCTCGGTTAATGCACATACATCAATCTTATTACTGCACAGATATTCTTGGAAAACTGCAGTCTTATTGCGTACGGACTGGCAGAGGAGAATTGGAAGCAACACTGGGTCTTTAGAGACCGATTGCCGTAGTTTTGGTTGTCAAGTGACCGAGCAGTAAGGATAAAAAGAGAGAATGAGACGGAGAGACCAAACGCACGTGAAAGGCCTTCCAAGGGTCTCGATATATTTCGTGTACAGTATTTTGTGCTGAAGCCTGAACCGGTTTTTTCCCGGCGAACCCCCGCTTATTCGAGCTATTTTCTCTTTCCCTTGCGTCTTCGAAATAACGGGGTTCAACTGCATGTATATTATTTCCTTGCATACGGAACCCGCGCCCGCAGTGCGCGCGGCAATCAAAACTGTGCTATCCTGTCAGTCCTTTGCTTTTTCACCGGAAACGGTGTATTTCCGTGGGCAAACGACGTTGTGATCGATCTACCCTGTCGAAAGGATGTCATCAAAGTCTTTTTTCGCGGAGTTAACACAAATAAATACATTATCAATACGGTTTTGACGTCTTCTTACACTTGATTCGAAAATACTAAACTGAATTCGTCTTAAAATAGTTAGAAAAAGCACAACTGAATAACAGCCAAAGCACAACAGCTGACGTTCGAATGGCCGCTAGCTGGCAACCCAGTTTTGGACCCAAAGTTTGTTGGCAAAAAAGGTTCCGCAGAATCTCTTAAACGCTTTTCTGGCCCATTAATCGCGAACAATTGACGTGACGTCGGATAGCACAGTTTTTCCCACTCGCTGAAGTTTGATTGGTCAATTTAAATTTCAGGAGCTCTCGCCGTATGCACTGTTGTAAGAACGAAAGCATAAATAGACATAAAGTAATCTAATGTAGCCAAAGAACAACTTGAGGTGTGCGCAATGACCAGAGTGACCCTTAGCTTTCGAGCTGATCACTGTCATGTTCAAGGTAAATGCGGCTACAACAAATGAACGACAATGACAAGCTTCCCTACCCCACCTTAAGGGCCCACAGACGGATCTTTCGCGCGTTGCTAAGGAAGTGAAATGTTACTTCCGGTGACTGACGTCATCATATCGTGAGGTGACCGGAAAACCCACTCACTGACCTGGGAAATTTGATGGCAATCTCCTAATTGTCGTTTGCATAGAAGGTTTTTCCTCGCTCTTCCTCGCGCTTGCTGTCAGATCAACTGCGCGTGCGTAAACGAACTGACTTCCGGTTTGAGAAAAAGCTAAATTTCTGCCCGACTTACAGAATATAGCTAAGCATTGATTTTTTTCAAATCACCTTTTTTGAAAATGTTATGGGTATTTCAGTATCGTTTACCTCTGTAAAAAGAACATTTTTCAAAATAAAAAGAAAACCATGCTTGGCTGTATGCAAAAACGAATACAAATTATCAAACCGCTGATTAAATACCCAAATTGTGTAGCACGTTGACAAATTTGGAATTTTCTCTTATTGATCACGTGACCATGGGCGTGGCATTGAGACGTCATATGTAGGGTCATTGGTTTACAAAACTGGAAACTGACCAAAATAATGCCAAATTCTCTCAAATTGCTCAACCATTTCATCCTTAGCAACCCACCCAAAAAAAAAAAAACACTTGAGTGGGCCCTTAATTGAATTCCCTCAACAGTCATTTTTCATTTTTACTACTTTCTATGTCATCTTCATTTGATCGCCACCGTCGCCTGATTTTTTATATGTTCCGTGTTATCGCGGAAAAAAATTCTTTCTTTGGTACTTTTGGTCAGCGTCGTTTACATTTTAATCTTAGGGCGGAACAGATCTGTTGTAACGAAAACTACACAATGGTTTTGACGCAAGATGCCGACGTAATTGTGTGGGGTAAATGCCACTATGGAAAGAAGCTGGAGAACGCAATTCCTCTGAAGGACATCAGTATTCGTGATGTTACTACATGTATTGTGTTGTTGAAAAACTCGTTCGTCGAGCTTACCGTTGCATTAACATTTGACAGCGAGCTGTTCATTTGTGCAGGAGTGCATTTTGATTTTGATTTCCAAGCTGCCGATGATACCATACCACTGATAACCTGCAACAAGGCCAACTTAATAACACTTTCTTCAGTGGAGTCTGTTTTGGTCAGCGTTGATGAAGAAGGCAAGATCTTCTACGCAGACCTAGGTTTGTGGGTTTATCAACTTTTACCACAGGGACAAAACATTCCGTCTGAGAAACTCACACATGCCTTGTTCCAAAATATGAAGGAACACACTGAACCTCCAAGTCTACCAGCATTGGAGTTTGTCCCTATACCATCATTTTGTGGAGGTGTTATTGCAGTTGAAGCGACTCTCAGCACGTTTCTATTCTGCTCCAGCATCGGCGATGTATATAGTTGGTATCCAGGCGGTCACGTGATGCATCACATGGAACTTAACAATGAGATAATAGTGCAAATTGCCTGTGGAGCAAGCCACTGTGCTGCTCTATCAACCGAAGGAACTTTGTTCACATGTGGTGAAGGTGGCTCGGGTCAGCTTGGCATTGGTTCCTTTAAATCTGCCCAAATATTCCAGTTAGTGCCATTGACAGAATTTGAAAGAGTGAAGAATGTATGCTGTGGATGGGCAAGTACTTCTGTTGTTACAGAAAATGGAAAGGCGAGTAATGTTTTCTTGCTTTCAAAAAGTGTCGGTGATCAAGATTAAGCGATTTGCGTCGCTGAAATGACGTTCATGATGTGTCTTCGCCTTTTTTGTTTTGTTTTTCATAATTATGTTGGCAACTTGAGCTTTGTTCCCAAAACGGAAACTAAAAGAACTCGATTGGTTAGCAGATGACGCTACCCCACTAGCGAATGTTTTTTTTTCGTCGCTTTTGTTTTGCTTACCTTTTGCATCAATCTTTACCGCTATTAATTGATTTTTTCCTCAAGAAATACTTGTGCCAGGAACGATTCCTTTTTACTTGGAATGCCGAAGGCATACCACGTCCTAAAACCAGTCGATTGCCTTGTTTTTGGTTGGTAGTCACAAATGTGCATACCCCACGGGTATCGAATTAAGCTCCGATCGGGTGAATCTATCTTTATATCCTTCAGTATTTTCAAACTTCCCTGCCGCGATTACAACACCCATCCTTTCCCAACCTTTACGGTAGTCTGTTAGACCACTGGGCCATCGTGACACACTTCAGATATTTAGATAAGAGCAAATATTTATTTTGGAATCTTTCCGCCAGCCATGATTGACATAGTATTAACCTATTGGACAGATACTTTTTTTTTTTCGAGAACGTCAAGCTTTAAAGTAAGGAGAGTTTTCTACGTTCTTTCTTTATATATCTTGCTTCGTTCTTGTGTGTTCCACTGTGAACATTATTTTGCGTAGAGGGAATACTTCATTAAAAGTATAATTGCCTGGAACGAATACTCCAATATTTCTCGGGAACCAGATTGTTCAGCCGTTTTGGCGAAGAAAGAAAGTACGAAAATAGCTGCCAACGGCCAAATAAACTTCGCAGTGGTCCTCAATCCACGTACTAACCCCATTCGGAGGAGCTCAACTTCAGCTGACACTTGAACTAGTCGAACTAGCATCAACAAGCATCAACGATTGTCATCTTTGTGTCGAACTTTATAACACTTGAAAGTAAGAAAAAACAAACTAACAAAAACCCCGTGACTTGCCGTCACTTTGTCACAGATGCATCGTTTGTTTCTTGAGTTGTTAGTATTAAACACGCAAGGTAACTTGATCACAGGCGGCCGCTAAAATCGATGTCACTTTCGATTTACGATAGAAAACTTGAACGTAATTTTGTTTTTACTTAAATATCCCGTATCCTGATCGCTTCTCGGCCTTTTGGCTAAGATTAGTTTCTGGGCCAAGGGCTAAGTACCATTGTACAACGTACGGTACTTTTTTCACTAGGTTTTTTTGGTTTTGTTTTTGATAGTTTTTTGTTCAGCTCGAGTGTAGAATCATGACGAACTTTTGTAGTTTCTCAGAACTATTTACTACTTGTAGCTTTTGTTTGAGTTTTGAATTGATGATTGAGAGAGTTTTGGCGCTATGAACCCGGACTGGACTACTGGATTTCAGCTTTTTTTCTTCACGAGATTTCAAGGTATTGTGGAACGTTTTGTACAAGTTACGGCTTTTACTTCGTGTAGAAGACACACATGACGTAAAACAATAGAACAAAAATCGTGAAACAATACCTAATCAGAATTCTAAATCCCTAAAGACCCCTAAAGCTTTTGTTACGTCATATGCGTCTTCTACACAAAGTAAAAGCCCAAGTTACTCCAATACTAGAATCAAGATTATTAATGGTAAAATTAGAACTTTGGACTGGACTACAGAATACGCAATTACGGAATTTTAGATTTTTGAGCATTGAGAGAACTGGAGTACAGACAGATGTTGTCTTCTTGTCTTCGCCACGGCAGATTTAAACCGTTTTCAAGGAACAAGTCTTTTCGTCTTTGCCACTGCAGACTTAAACAGTTTTCAAGGAACAAGTGTCTTTTTGTCTTCGCCACGGCAGATTTTAACAGTTTGCAAGGAACTAAACCAGGATTACGGAAGGATGATAAGTTGTTCAACTGTGATTTGTAATACGTTTTTCAGATGATTTAGAGCTGATCTTGTAACCTTTGGATGAACGAAATTAAGGAAGCAAGTGAAACTGTGGAATTTGAATAAAGTCTCCTTCAAGAAAATAAATAAATAAATAAATAATCCCTTATCGTGATAACCCAGTAATAGGGCTTCGTTCTTCGCATTTGCAAATTTAGCAGCATTAATAATGAGTTTTTACAACAAACAACTTTAAGTTATATTACAGATTTATCTTTCTGGTAATCTCTCACCGTTTTCCCCAAGTTTAACTGTAGTTGAAGTTCACGGTAACTGGACAATTTGTGTTAACTGTTTGCGCATTCCAGTCTTGTTCTGTTGAATGAATGAAAGTTTATTTGCCACACAATAATATTGCAAAGACAATCAATAATAAGAGTACAGTCGTTAATATATATATATACATTATAGAAACAAGAAAACATGTAAACTAAAAACGATAAAAGAAGTTACTTAGCTCAAAGGACGGCCTTGTCGTTCCACAAAGTTCTCTAAATCAGCACGAGACTTGACTAAAAGTGGACGAGAATCTTCGGTTTGACGCAGATGAACAACAAAATTCTTCGCCCAGCAAAATTTGTAGCCATTCCGATTTTGAAATTTCTTGGCATCTACCAGAAGTTGTTGGATTTGGGGAGTGAGATGGTCGAATAACCTCACGTCTTCAAAAGAGCAGTCGGCTGGAATACCAACAGAATTGAAACAGAAGTTGCTGTAACTTTGCAAGCATCATTCCGTTTGTTTCGTGACTTGTTCCTTGATAATCCTTCTTGTAAATTAGCAAACTATTGGTCTTGGACAAGGAGTTGCATTTCTTTTGGAAACTCGATGGGCAATGTCAATGTCATAGCATGAAATGTCCACTCTTGTTTCCTTAAAAAACTTTAGGCATAAAGCAGTGTTTGTAGAAGCTGATTTGTTGGTATCAGTTTCAGGATAACCAAGGATCTTAATGTTATACTGATAACTGTAGTGTAGGAACTGATCGAGAGTGATCGAGTGAACTGATCGTCCACCTTGGCAGCCAGCTCATCGAGGCGGGACCAGAGCGAGCTAAGCTTTCCTCTTGCCTCCTCTTGGAATTTGATAAGGCTATCATACGATTTGCCATAGACCTCCAAATGGGTCGATGTCTCTTCGTCCACCGAACAAGTATGTGCCTCACTTGTCTTCACAAACTGTTGAAAACCATCAAAATTCTTCCTCAAGGCAGCAATTTAACTTAAAGAGTGTTATTTTCTTTCTGTAACGACTTGATAGTAACATGGGCATATTGACGACAATAATTGGTCTCAAAATTTCCAGATTACAACAGAGCAAACTTTCGTGCACCCGCACCGCACCGAATTGGGAGGCTATGCGTCGCTCCTCCGTAGTTTCCGTAATTCCTTTTCCGCGCTGTGTACTTTCACTTCCAAGAATGTTAATACAAGTTAAGGGTTTACGCAGTAATGATAGCATAGGCTAAAGAAACTATCATTTCGCGTCAGAGATTTTACTTGCGGGGAAGGAAAATAGCAGCGGTAAAGACGGTCGTGTAACGGCAAGTAAAACAAAAGCGATAAGATTAAAATCCCTGCTGCTAGCTGGGTGCCGACAACGCTGATGGTCCCTTTCAAGGTGGATCTTTGCTGGTGAGCAGAGGAAAAAGCGGATGTTTCCAAACTTTTTCACTCAAAACTAAATATTTCATTTATACATTAAAGGACAAGATCCATTGAGAGTCAGCAGTAGTAGATGGAGTAACTTACACAGGTCGAACTCCGAGGTTCAGTAAGCTTAACAGAGAATAGAGTATACAACAGACAGACCCCAACATCGGGAACTCAGTGCCCTGCTCTTTGAGAATGACGTGTGGTTTCTTTTACGTCCCGCAGGGTTATGAACATTGAAGGGTTGTGAAAAGGGGCGTATACGTCGGTTTATCGTCTTTGCCAGAGAAGACTAGAGACTCCACCCATTTGCAGATGTTGTTGCAAAGGCAGCAGATTTGATCCTGCGACCTATAAATTTTGAATTTTCGTTGTTTTCTTGTCCTTTAGGTATATTTTTGGGGTCAGCTTGATCTTTCAAGAGGAGAAAAGATAAAGAGGAAACTATCACCAACAAAACCCTTTAACTTCGCAGCTCCCACAAAGCAACAGGAAAATAGACCTGTCGCTCCCGTGGGATATGAGGTGAAACTTACAGGAGATGCTGGAGTTGCTGGTCATCACCTTGCTTTGGTTGGACAGCCGCTAACAGTCGAGATTATTCAGAGGGCTGGAAACTCTGGCGGTGGCTTATGTGAGGTAAGAGCATCTTCTCACCCGGTTTTTTTTTTCATTCAGTTAATATTAAGGCTTTTTTACTTGGCCTGTTATTTCATCATGCTTTCTAGCGAGGTTTTTGTCATTGACCCTGAAGAGCTCCTATGGGGAGTGGTCAATTAAGTATTTTTATTAAAGCAGCCTCACTAGCCTTTGAACAAACTGACAACTGTAACAGTTTCTTGCCTACCTCAAGTTTTACCTCTTTTTTGAGGGGACCAATTCGGCAAATGAGAAAACGCTCTACTGTTTGCGTAAGTCAGGTAAACACTTTACTTAATGAGGCTCGCTCCTGATATAGTAAAAAACCCGCGTTAAGAACCTAAAATTCTAGAACCTGTTAGGCTTAAATTATCATTTTAAAGTCCCTTTTCATAAGGACCTGTTTAACCTAAAATTTTCAATAGCTTCTTCTTTACACAAACGAAGGCAGCGATGAAAATTCAGAAAGAAATTTTAGTATAGGTTTCACTCAGTCAGTAAGATTCCAAGAACGAACTAAAATGCATGCTAGTACTTTGGAAAAATAAATTCAATGTATGGTTATCATCTAAACTGTTTTCTAGATAATTATTTAATACAGCACTCACGGCTATACCTATTCCATATCATATATGCTCTGTAGTATAGTTATCTGTGCAACTCGCTAGTGCCCCTATCAACTTAAGAACCTATTTAAGAACCTAAGTAGCCTAAAATCCCACCAAATACCATTTCTACAAGAACCTATTTAGGCAAAGTTGGAAAGATCTAGTTTCTTAGAGCGGTTTTCAATTGAGTGTCGAAAGTAATTAGCGAATTACTTTGGTTTTGCATTACTTGACTCAGTGATTGGTTCAAAGTTCTCGCGCCACTTTTTCAACCAATCAGAAGCAAAACCAAAATCAATCGTGGCTCTCACGTGCACATTTTCCCGCGCTTTGTGTCGGCTAGTGTGATTACTTTGAGTTTTGATTGGTTTACTGGATTGTCTCCGTCCTTTTTGATTGGCCAAAGTAATTACTTTGGTTTGGTTTTACGACACTCATTTGAAAACCGCTCTATACGCGGGTTTTTACTGTAGTATCACAACACTAATAACCTTGTTGGCCTCAATAATCCAGACCAGACCACAACATCGGGAACTTCGTGGCCTGCTCGTCCCGAATAGTGTGTGGGATCTTTAACGTCCCACTGTGACAGAGTTTATGAAAAAGTTAAGTGTGTTGAAACGGGGCCTGCGGTTTATAGTCCTTCTCGAGAAGACTTGAAAGTCTAACCATTTGCGGATGCAATTACAAAAGGCAGCACTTTCTCCCTCAGTTATTTAAAGATCTTGAGTGTTGGTTCGGTCGGTATTCCAATGGTCACCGACTGAGGCGGCGCACTGGTCGGCGGTACTGATAAAGTGGAATGCCATTTAACTGTATGTATTTTATTGCAGGAATTTCGTGCCGAGACATCATTTGCTTCGCATGATGCAAGGAAAATTCATTCAAAAGGTACTATAAAAAGGTCACACACAACTGACGGGGCCTTCGTTGCCTCGGTGGTTTTCTATTCCGAAGGTGTCTTCAACGTCTTTCTTACAAGAAATGGTCAGAACATCCTTGGAAGCCCATTAAAGGTGATCGCAGAGAATGGTGCGGTGTTGAAAAGGACTAAAGTCTCATTGGTCGGCTCCAACATCGAGTGCTTGAGAGAAGTTGGAGGTGTTCTCCAGCAAGCCATCGCCGTCAGAGATCCAGGAATTGAGTTATGGGGAGTCCCTAGCGTCACTACTGATTTACAGACTCAAGAGGCCTTTCAGATGGCTTCGGTGACAAATGGTGGAATCTATGTCTACGTTTGGGAAGGCAACCTTTCCGAGGAGAATCTAAGCCTTTGGCTTCATCAGCTATTCCTCTCAGCTCCTTCATCAAACGTGATCCTTTTGGGAGTAAATCTCAGTGCTACATATGCCAATGAGATTGATTTGAAACCATTTCAGAAGATAAACCCACAGCTGAAAAGATGCATCTTTGCTGAGATCACCTTCGCTTCAGAACATCGTGAACTCCTTGATGAAATTTTCTTACTGGTGAAACACTCCACAACATATCAAAGGCTCGTGTCGAACCGATTCGAGTGCCTAGTCGAAAAGGTAGCGGAAAAGAAGAAATCTGGCGTTGAGACCCTCGACGAGACTTCTATCAAGTGCCTTGCCGCAGAATGTGGTATCCAGAGAGAGTCTTTTTGCAGGGAAGCAGCTGAGCAACTTGAAGCCATAGGATTGGGCCTGCTGATAAGAGAAGAGTCACTCTTCCTGGTTCTGCAACCCCTCTGGCTTTCAAGACATTTAAGTGAAATGGCCAAGTCTAGCCATCTAGGATCGTTAGAAAAGGACCACCTGGGTATGGATAATAACATTTTTTCTGTTCCGAAAGCATTGGTCATGTTATAAATTTCATGCAATTTGGTTGCTCGACTTTGCTGAACGTCGGGAGAATCTTGATTTGATACTATTCTGCTGATTCAGTTTTATCTCTTCAACTTTTAGTTTCTCTAACTTACTGCAAAGAACATCGAAACGTTTTCAATTGTGTTACTTGCATTTTTCATCGATAAGAAGCATTTATTGAGAGCATATTCTCTTGTTTTTATCCCTCTTACCCTCTTCCACAGAAACAGCAAAGCAGCATGTTGCCAATCTACTTATTTCAAAGGGTCTGGCTTTGGAGGGGATGAATAAATCAGAAATTGACATCGTCCCATATCTCTGTTCCATACCGGAAGAGAGTTGGAGTCTGGTTGAAAAATCAACATACACCCTCTACAGGCATCTGAT
>NC_090884.1:60113990-60116490 GCF_036669925.1 Montipora capricornis
GAAAACTTATTTTTGGCGAACAAACAAGCAAGGTTAAATAATGAACTAATATATGCGAAAACGTACGATTACAAATCTTAACCCAAAGGATTACGTAACACTGTAAAGTCTTTTTAAAGTCTAGAAAAATCAGTTCTATTTAAACACACTAATGATCGTAATTGTCTCCTGCTCAATAAGCGCTCCTATGCTTGCGCTTCTGCTTGGGCTTGTGCTTGCATGCGTCGCTAATGAAAGCCAGGCTGTAATATCTCTTGTAGTTTAATATATATTTATTTCGTAATTTAAAATAACAAAAGTGGCAAAAATAAATTGAAACTGAAGCTAAAGCCCGTGGCTGGTAAATTCAGAAGAAGACACCAAAATTATTCGTTTGTTGTTTGTTTTTAAACGACGTAGGATAAATTAAAAAGTTCTCTCAACAAATATAGAAAAATTTACTTCACTTTCTATATTGGACAGACTTATCAATTATAGAGTGTAATGTGAAGTGCTAGTTTTGTACCCCATATGAACCATGTGATCGTTAGCCCTACTGATGGAAACGGGCCGACACAAGGACAGAGAAATACTCTGACCAGGATGGGAACTGAACCCACGAACTTCGGGTTAGATCACCGCTACTCTACCGACTGAGCTACAAGGTCAGACGGGAGCAGGTCGTGGGAATTTAAGATGTCAGTGTCACGGCAATGACCTTGTAGCTGATCTAACCCGAAGGTCGTGAGTAGTTTTTGAGCTCATTTCACTTTCTGCGAGCCGATCAGCAGATTTTGTGAGAAAATTCTTAAGTATTTGGTATGAACGATACTGCTTCAGTGTCTTTAATTATCAATGAACTGGCCGAATTTAAAATCCAAAGCCAAAAGTGACAGCACGCATCATGATGTTCGCTACATCAGATCAAACGTTTGGTTGAATTGCACGGGGCTCATGGAGTTTCCTTTGAAATTCATAGTCCAGTCGTGTTGACTCATCAGTGGTTCAAATAATGACCTCGCGTTGATGTGACTGTTGCTGTCACTTCCCCGCAGCAATCACGTGGAGTATAAATTTGACTATAGATACATATGTACGTTTTCAGCCTTAGTTATTCATACCTATCATTCATCTACTCGACCAGTTTTTTGCTTTGTACTGTGTTATCCCACACGTGTAGCTTAAAAGGATACTTTTTTTTTTATCTTGTAAACAAATTCATACCAAAGAGGAACGAAGAAATTTTACCTACACCACAACGTTTTCGCGAGCTCACTCGTCCATTTTTTTGACCCAAGCCTTCAAGGAATATATATTAACATGCAAATAAACTTGGATATTGTGCTACGGATATTTTGTGGCTGAACTTACTGAAGCCAGTGAAATCTGAGAGAAAACAGTCGCGTCGGGAGACCCAGGGGAATAAAGAGATTTGCGATTGATAAACTACGGGAACAAATTTTATTTGCATAATTAATGTTAATTCCTTGAAGGCTTGATAAATACAGTTACGATCGCGAACAGCCTACTACGTACAAAATCCTATTAACTAATAAAAGCGGCATGAATGCGCAAAATTTTGTCTACTACGGCTTTCATTCTCGCATCTTTCAATGCTTTCCAACTTCGCGAATGTGTCTCAACTTTGTCACCACGAAGGAGGCGTGACTGTGATTGGACGACTGAGTCAATGCAGTCATGCCCGGAGACCCAGGGAAATAAAGAAATTTGCGGTTGACTAAACTACGGTCTGTCACCCCGGGAAGAGTCAATTTGTTATCAACGGTCGAAGCCGTAGCCACTTTGGTGCTAAAGCACCGCCTTTGTATGCTGTTTTGTTGCAATATTCACCGCCTGACGTTGCTAGGACTGCTATTGCTTCGATGGTGAGTTGAGATGAAAATCTTTGTCAATTGATTCTGATGTGAAATTGTGACCGTGGGAATATTTTATCCACGAATATTTGACTCAAATCAGGGCACCCAACGAGAATATAGTTCAAAACCACTTAAACATAGCATTGTTAAACGTATTTTAGTATTTAATCGGTAGATATAGGCATAATTTTATCTCCTAGAAATTTTTCAACACTTCGGATTTCCTAGCTGAACGTTTAGTGATCCGAAAAGTACTGACAAATGAGTGACAAATGTTGACGAAAATTCTAGATATCAAATCGGCTTCCGAAAAAATATTTTCCGAAAATTGACGTTGGGTGCCCCTAGCCCTGTCAAATTGGTGGCACCTGAGAATTTAGTCTCCAGCCTTGGGATTTTATTATAACCGTTGACAACCACGAAATTGAGAAATGGCTCTAATCGCGTCGGATCTGGAAAATAACCACACAGGAAGGAAGCTATCCACGATGGCAATAAGGTTAGGCTTTTCAATTGAGATTTTTTTCATACAATTATCTTAAGCTTTTTATCGGAATTCTCATACAAATCCTTATATTTTTGTCGGCCATGCTCACACTGAGCTTGGGGGGCCTGTGGCCCTAACTGAAGCCGAAGTAGAAGCT
>NC_090884.1:60121490-60133990 GCF_036669925.1 Montipora capricornis
TATGATTGGACATTGGAATGTACGGAACTTGTACAGGGGAGGGGCAGCAGCGCAGGTGGCTAGAGAGATGGAGGGATACAAAGTGGACATATTGGGGATTAGTGAGTGTAGATGGACAGGAGCTGGGAGACAGAGGATAACATCAGGACAGACAGTGTTGTATGCTGGTGAAGAAAAGGTGCACGAAGATGGTGTGGCCATTATGATGAGCAAGCGAGCAGAGAGAGCCCTCATGGAGTGGACCCCGGTGAGCGAACGGATCATTACAGCTAGATTTTACTCCCGCTTCAGGAGGCTGTTAGTGATACAGGTCTACGCGCCACACAACGAGAGGGAGAAAGATCACTTCTATGAAGAACTGCAGCAGACGATAGACGGGTGCAAAAGAAACGATATTGTGGTACTGATGGATGACTTTGACGCTCAGGTGGGAGGAGACAACAAGGGATAAGAGAGTTGCATTGGGAGACATGGGATGGGACACAAGAATGACAACGGAGAGAGGCTGTGTGATTTTTCTGTGGCAAATGGCCTGGTCATCACAGGAACATTGTTTCAACACAAAGATATTTACGAGGCAACATGGGTCTCGGCAAATGGCAGCGTGAAGAATCGGATTGACCATCTTTTGATCAGTAGGCGGTTGAAATCTGCAGTCCTCGACACTAGAGTGCAGAGGGGGGCCAATGTCAACAGCGATCACTACCTCGTCAGGACTAGGATTCGGCTGAAACTCAGCAAGTACGCCAACATGGAAAAGTTCAAGCCCTGGTTCAACACGAACAAGCTGAAGGATAAACACACAAAACGCATGTACTGTGAGGCAGTGGGGCGTAGGTTAGAGGAGAACAGAGGAGAGGAAAAAGAAGAGGTAGAGGAGTTGTGGGAGGAACTGAGGAAGGTATTCGTGGAGTCAGCGGAGGAGGTCCTTGGGTTCCAAAAAGGAAAGAGAAAAGTCTGGATCAGTCAGCAAACCTGGAAGGTAATGGACGAGACGAAGGAAATCAAGACCAAGCTGGACAGTACTAAGTCAGAGAGGATACGGAACAAGATCAGGGAGCAGTACAGGGAGAAGAGAGAGGACAAGAGGAAATGGATGACAGAGAAGGCCCAGGTAGCACAGACAGCAGCAGAGAACGGGAGAGCTAAGGAGTTGTACGACATCACCAGCCAGTTGAGCGGCAGGGGGCCGAGGAAGACAGCGGCAGTTACCAACAACGAGGGAAGACTTCTCAAGAGTAAGGAGAAAAGGCAGGCAAGATGGAAGGAGCACTTTGAGGGAGTCTTGAATAGGGAGGCACCACCAAACTCACCGACAGATGAAGAAGTGGGGGAGGGGGAGCTGGACATCGATACGGAACCACCAACAGAGAAGGAAATTAAAAGGGTGGTGCAAACTCTCAAGAATGGGAAGGCACCAAGAATCGACCAGATAACAGCAGAACTGTTGAAGGTTGATACATAAAGCACCTGTGTGGAACTCGGGCACCTCTTTGACCTGATTTGGCGGGAAGAGAAAGTGCCGGAGCAGTGGAAACAGGGCCTGATATGTAAGATACCGAAGAAAGGGAATCTACAGCAATGTGGAGACTGGAGAGGAGTGACACTGCTATCTATTGCTAGCAAGGTGATCGGAAAGATTCTGATTAGCAGAATACAAGATGGTGTGGGCCACAGGCTGAGGAAAGAGCAGGCAGGATTTAGATCAGGGAGAAGCACAGTCGAGCAGATCTTCATCCTACGCAACATCTTGAAACACGTGGACGAATGGAATGCAACTATGTACTTTCATTTTGTCGACTTCGAGAAGGAGTTCAACTCGGTGCACAGAGACAGTCTGTGGAGAATCATGAAAGCATATGGGATTCCAGACAAGTTCATAGGATTGGTGAAGGCGCTGTATGACGGATTCACATGCGCAGTGATTGATGAAGGAGAAATAACGGAGAGATTCCCGGTGGTCACCGGCGTGAAGCAGGAATGTTGCATGTCGGGATTTTTGTTTCTCATGGTCATTGACTGGGTGATGAGGAAGACGGTGGACGGACAGAGAACAGGTATCAGATGGGACTTTACAATGCTGCTGGAGGACATTGACTACGCAGACAACCTGCTTCTACTAACATCAAGGGCAGACCACATGCAGGAAAAAAACAGCCAGGCTAGAGGAAAACGCAGGCAGCGTAGGCTTGAAGCTAAACCCACAGAAGTGCAAGTGGATAAGGTCAACAGCCGGAATAACGAGGGACTGAGAGTGAGAGAGAGCATGGTGGAGGAAGTGGACAGTTTCACCTACCTGAAGGCGCAAGTGACTAAGGACGGAGGAGCAACATTGGACATCAAGAAGAAGGCAGCACTGGCGTATGCAAGCCTCAACAGGCTCATTGATATCTGGAGCGCAAGAAACATCAGTAGAAAGACAAAGGCTACGCTTTTCAAGACGTTAGTGCTTTCAGTGCTTCTCTATGGCTGTGAAACATGGAAGATGACAAAGGGAGAGGAAAAGAAACTTAATATCTTCCAGACCAAGTGCCTTAGAAGAATCTTCCGCATCAGATGGCATCAGCATGTTCCAAACAAGGAAGTGCTGGAGATGGCAGGAGCAGAACCAATCAATGACCCGGTGAGAAGGAGGAGATGGTGCTGGATTGGACATGTCCTGAGACACGAGGCAATTAGCGACTGTGCTGTTGCCCTTGGATGGAAGCCAGAGGGGAAGAGAAGCAGAGGCAGACCCAAAACTACCTGGCGTCGCACTGTAGAGAAGGAGAGAGACAGACAAGGATGGAGCACATAAGTAGAAGCAAGGCAGGTGGCAAACAACCGCTACCAGTGGAAGGAAGATGTTCGGGCCCTGTGTGCACACGCAGAATTAACTTAATTGAAAAGCTTCACACCAGCAGCCAGTTTTCCTGCCCGCTCGTCCAGGACAACAAACCAAATTTTAAATTTTAATTTAATATTTTTCACCACAGAAACTTTCCCAACTTCGTTCCCAGGGTCACTCTTCTCTGCTTCCATTGTCGTCAACGCAACCCATTCTCAAACTTGAATTAACGATTGTCGTTAATTCGTAATTTGCTCAGAATGTAATATTATCGTTAATTTAGAAGACTGAAAGCTTGACATGGATTATGGGAAATAGTCATAGATTTTTTAAAAGACAACCCAAGTGTATGGACATAGGACTTGAACTCGTCACCTAAGCACTTGACCACCACAACACCGGCTGCTCCGGGCCAATATTTTAATTCCCCGCGAATTGCTCGGAGGTGGATAGCAAAGGATATCCGGAGTTTGAGTAGCCAATCAGCGCGTGCGTTCAACGCTATTCACTGTGTTAGTATACACTAATGCTGTCTGTGATATTACTCGGCAAGAAACAAGATTAAACAGTGCAAAGGTTCGGTTTCCAAACTTCAGGATAAAGCTAAACATTTTAAAATCAAAGCTTAGGATCAAATCATTAATCTAGGTTAGGCATAATTACTTTTTTAGCAGGGATCTTCTATGGGAGACTTAAATAAGTGGGTTCTTTTCAATTTGGCGGTGTCTTGATCTTCAGTGATGAAGTAGAAAGAAGCGGTTCCTAAAGAGTGGAAACTCCGGGTTCAAATCCAATCCACGGATATGATTTTTAATTCTCTTATTTTCTCTGCTACAAGTCCGGGGACACAGTGTCCTATATTAACGATTACAGTAAATTCAAAGCAAATTACGAATTAACGATTATCCTTAACTTAGAGGAGAGATCATGTTGTGTCAACGACAAAGGAGGCAGAGAAGAAAGACCCTGGAAACGAGGTTGAAACTTTCCATCGGTGGACCAGGTAAAATGGAACTGATCATGCATGGAGATGAAGAGTACATGATGAACAGTATTCTAGAATAGTCATCTCCTTAAAAATGGGTACAAATTCAGTTTCATAAAGGTATACATTATAAGACTGTAGTTATTTAGTTGTACTTAAATGAAAGTGTCCTTGCCCGGATATCAGCCATTTTTTTGCTATTATTACCAAACTAAAACTTAACTTGTATTTGTACAGCTACATGTATTCTTGCAGTATTAGATGAAAATCAAATTTGGCATAGTTGTCATTTATGATTGCAAATGCGAAAGCTGAACCTAGTGGGAAACACAAAACATAGATATCACAAATTTATTTAATTTACATATGACCTGTCCATTACCAACATTTAGTTTCACTTCCAGATCTTGCGCGCTTTAGTGAGGGATGAAAAAAAGAAATTTCCTGAACCGAAATCTCTGACTACAGTTGGAAATCTGGCAAGTGGGCGAGTGTGTGTTAGTTAAAAGTTAAAAGTGTGTCCAGATCCAACTTTTTCCAAAAAAAAAAGAATTGGATCGGATTCAGAGCCACCTTTAGCTTTACAAACTTTGCAAAAAGTTGGATCTCAACCCACTCATGACTTTCCAGCAATAAAACATGGGGGTCACGTAGATTACTTTTTAGTTATTATCACTTGAAGCTAAAGTTTCTGAGAGGTTATAGTGTTGCTATGGTGACCTGTTAAGTTGAAAAAATGTGTCCTTTCACGCGAAAACGTATGCTAACGGTTTTGTGTTAATCATCATTGGATATTCCAAATAAACTGGTTAGATTAGCTTCTAAGACCCTCTCCAAGCCATTTGCATATATATTTAACAAGTCAGACGTCTCTACAGGCATAGTGCCTGATGTATTTGAAGTGTCTAAAGTAACTCCTGTTTTTAAATGTGGAACTTTGTCTGATCCAAGTAATTTGCGGCCAATAGCTACACTATCCCCCTTCAGTAAGGCCTTGGAGCGAGTAATTTATGATCAGCTAATTTTAAAAATATCTTGATAAGCATGATGTATTATTTAAGTATCAGTTTAGCTTAAAAAAAATCACTCTACTGAGCAAGCGATTATGGAGATCACTGATAACCTGAAGGCCTCTATTGACAGCAATTTTGTATCCTGTGGCCTGTTCCTAGATTTCTCAAAAGCATTTGACACTGTAAATCATCAAATACTGTTAGATAAATTCTGTAAATATGGTATCCGTGGTAGGCCACATGATTGGTTTGCAAGTTATCTCCAAGATCGCAAGCAATTTGTTCAAATTGGAAATGAAAAGTCAAGTTGATTAGAGATGACTTGTGGTGTACCACAAGGGTCTACCTTAGGCCCCTTATTATTTTTAATTTATATCAATGACATTGCCAATTCATCTAACAAATTGTCCTTTCGCCTCTTTGCTGACGATGGTAACATTTTCTATACTTCAGATGACATAAATGATTTCGAATCAGTTGTGAACTGTGAAATGACTAGTAAGAGTTCTTAATTATTGTTGATTCATAAATCATCTGTTAACATGAAAAAAACTAACTTTATGTTAATAACCTAGACCACGCAAAAAGGTTACTCCTATGAATATTTTAAATTTTGAGCATAAGGCTTGTATTAAGGTTACTCCTTAGTATTGCATTGCGCATCCCTACTCCGCATGATTTTCGTGTCATTAGCGCACGGCCATGAGCACGTGCGCATACAAAACGTAAGAGATTTCGCTCAAACTAATAAACCCGAAAGCGAAATAAATGCTCCTTTTCTCTCAAACGAGCACGGTGACCCCCGATTTTTTTTTTCCGGTATTTGCTAAGAACAGTCTTATAAAGAACATATCCGAAGAAGAAAAAAAGTTTGATAGTAGAACATAATTTTTTGGAAAACAGTTCCATACTGGGTGTATTTTACCCAAGGCGAGGAGTTCAAGCTAACCACGCAACTGTCCCAAAAAGTGCACTATTCCCACAACCAGGTAATCAAAGTCGGCGTAAACGAAGCATTACTGCTTATGTAAATAAAAGAAGCTTTATTTTCAAAATAAAATTTTGTGTCGTTGAAGTAACTAAGACTTAATTCTGTATGAAGTTGATTTGAATTTTTAACGCAAAAACAGTAAAAATACCCCATTTTAAGAGCCTGCTGACGCGTAAACAAGCACGGTGACCCCATTTTTTTATTGCATTTTTTTAATGTTCATATCATGCATGAATGTTAATTATGCCAAGTTTCCAAAAAAGTTTGATAATAGAACAATTTCAAGGGAATTGCCTTAAGTACCTTGGTGTTTATATAGACCAACACTTGAATTGGAAAGATCAAATTACTCGTGTTAAAAACAACTTATCTAAAAACATTTGGATCATGCATAAATTAAGACACTATGTGAGTATACATGTTCTCAAGCAACTTTAGGATACACTGATATACCCTTATTTAAACTATGCAGTTGTAGTGTGGGGAAATACGTACCCATCAAATTTAAACAAGTTGTGTTCTTTTCAAAATAAATGCATTCGTTGCATGTTTTTTTGCTGATAGTAGAGAGTCATCGCAAGTTTTCTATAAACTCCTCGATTTTCTAAAATTTGATAGCACTGTTAAACTGAGTACATGCGTACTCCAATATTCCTTCACTGTTTTATGATTCTCTCAGAAGAGTCTCTAGCTTGCACAAGTATAACACCATATCATTGCCAACGAGCAAGCCAAGCGAAGACGCGAAGCTTGCGTGGTGGCCAGCTTAATGCCGCGCGAAGTAGTGCAGCAGGCAGAAAAATTCTTGATTGTGCTATGAAAAGTGTAATGTAAGGCTACGTAGTGTAATTTAAGGTTCCCTGGGGATTATAGTAGGGACCAATGAAAGCGCGTGTTTTGATGTGTGTTGTCATTGGACAAATTTGCATGATGTGCGCAACTATGTTGATGATCTTGTGTTCGGAGGTCAGTGAAAACACATTTTTTTTCCCATTTCCCTGACCATTGTGTTGTGTACACTTGCTTTGAGTGTTCTTTAATATTTATTTTCGAACCATCGTGTTCTATATTGAGTGAAAGAGCTCAAAACTAAACCGGTGTACGTATTCTTATCGGCCGCTGTTGTCAATTTCGGGGTTTACCTTGGTGTAAAAACCTGTGAAAATTTTTCTTTGTGTTGTTAGCTCGTGGTAGGGTTACGTTATTGTTTGATATATTTTTGGCTCTTTTGTTTTCCTTTGTGTTACGTCATCTGCGAGTTTCACAGGTTTTTACACCGAGGATGAGCCCAATTTCGGATTTTATCCCACGAGTAGAGCGGTTTGCTTTTCGTTTTGTAACCATTGAGTCGTGAACAATTTAATTTTCAGAGAAAATATGTTGCCTGCAAAGTACACAGTTAAACGGTCAATTTGACTTGTACTTCCAAAATAAAAAATCTACAAGTGAAATAACATTCATGTGAGAGAGAGTTTGATTCCCCGTTACATGTTCCACACTTAAAAGTCTGAAAACGCTTTGGCGATTTTTTTGCATGGCACTGATTTTATTTAACTAAATTATTGTATATTCCTGTTAAAACTACGGCCGTTCAGAAATTACAGCAATACTTTCCATATTATTGCAAAACACGTTGACATTTACATTGTTGTTGGAGATACAAAGTGTGCAATTTATATTATTGTATTATTGTTAACTAGATAAGTTCAGTTGCAGTACTTTCGAATAAAAAAATTGCAACTATTGTTGGGTGTTTTGGAACTCTGATACAAATCTGCAAACTAAGTATTATATTGACTGTTTCGTTGGCACTTAGCGATAGCTAGTACTAGTTATTATTATTATTATTATTATTATTATTATTATCATTATCATTATTATTATTTAAAAATATTGAAGATCCGTTACCAGGATTCATGATAAGAAATAAGTATAAGCGTTCTCTGGTAAAAAGTTTTATAAAGACTATGAGCTTTCCACAGACTGAACTGCTGTCTTCAACGGATAAAAACGTGAGAAGAATAAAAAAGAAAGAAATGTAAATATAACGGAAAATTCGAATAAATGAAAACATAAAAGCATGTGCTAGAAACAATGTACAAAATGCTAAGAAAATTAGTGTTTCTTTAAGAGAATGTAATATTGTCTTCGGAGCGGGCACGAATTATTGTCTGCCCCAACAGTTTGTGTGCCAAGACTCCAATGTCTTTCTACTCCGGTTGTTCGCTTTGTCAATGATCTTAGAGTTGTTGACGTCAATAACATGACTGAAAGTCCACGCGGGTTTCGCGACATTTGAGCCTTTAGCGCAATGCTTTAAGTTCCTCATGTGTTCTTTTCGCCTAAAGGATCTTTTAGTTTCGCCAATGTAGCTCCAGGGGCAAGATGCGCATGGAATTTTATAGATGACATTGCACTGGTCATCTTCTTCTTCTTCTTCTTCTTCTTCTTCTTCTTCTTCTTCTTCTTCTTCTTCTTATTATTATTATTATTATTATTATTATTATTATCGACACTCACACTGGGAGTGACGTAATCCTATGTCAACTCGACAACAGCACCGAATTAAAGCACCACATTTAACAATGATTCATGGCAGAAGCATCTTACCATACTGCATTTCTCAGACCCTTTAGACAGCTTTCCTGTTCTACAATCTTGGAAAAAACTACTTGGGAAAAAAAAACTTCTTCAGTATGCATGGTCACCAATATGCCTTAACTTCCCCCTCCCCCACCCCATTATTCAATGGTCAATTTGAAAAGCTACCAGGGGGTAGGGATGGGAGGGATGCTTTGAAACTTAGCTGATTATTGTTTGCACGTAGACAGGGTTTGAAGCTAGATTTTCTCAACAGCTTTGTCTTAGACTGTCCTTTTCGATCTACTAAAGAAAGGCTAGTTGAAAACTTAAGTTTTCATAAAAAAAAAAACAAGTATTTGTAAAATCTCCCTTCCACAGTCACATCAGGTAATGTACCTTATAGATTCAACCGAAGTTAATGGAAGCCGTAAAATTGTAAAAACAATATTTAGGAAATTTACTTGAACATGTTCATCAGCAGTTGTTCCTTCTCATCGCATTTTGCTTGTGTTTCCCAGAATTCCGTGAGATCCCTGTGACCTTTTGGTGTTTCCGAACTTAAGACTTCGCAGATTGAGCAAAATTTAATAAGCGAGATTCTCTGATATTTTTGCCGCCATTTAAAATACTCATTGTAAGCAATGTTGTTCTTATCGAGGAAGTGCAGATAATCTGCGAGATCTTTCACTGTGTTGAAATCCAATACGTTGATATAAGAACCAGGAATGGCAAGTTTGGTGTAGTTTGCTCCTCCCATTACAACTGGTATGACATTCTCTTTTCCTATGTAAAGAAAAAAATAAAGCATTTAATATGGTAGGTTAAGCAGTTAGAAAAGAATGTTTATTATTTGTACCAAATGCATTCTAAGCATTCTAATTGAAAAGCTATGATTAAGGCGGCGGCGTGGGGGCCAGCAATGGCAGAATGACTTTGATGGGCCAAACCCTGCGAGAAGCCCATCGTCCGACTAACTCCATCGTCACGCCTAAAGACACTCTTGTGATTGGACATTGACTTCTCTGTGTATGGAGCTTGTACAGGGGAGAGGCAACAGTGCAGGTGGCTAGAGAGATGGAGGGATACAAAGTGGACATATTGGGGATTAGTGAGTGTAGATAGAAAGGAGCCGGGAGACAGAGGATAACATCAGGACAGACAGTGTTGTATGCTGGTGATGAAAAGGTGCACGAAGGTGGTGTTGCCATTATGATGAGCAAGCGAGCAGAGAGAGCCCTCATGGAGTGGACCCCGGGAGCGAACGGATCACTACAGCTAGATTTTACTCCCACTTCAGGAGGCTGTTAGTGATCCAGGTCTATGCGCCACACGAGAGGGAGGAAGAAAAGAAAGACCACTTCTGTGAAGAACTGCAGCAGGCGATAGACAGATGCAATAGAAACGATATTGTGGTAGTGATGGGTGATTTTGACGCTAAGGTGGGAGGAGACAGCGAGGGATACGAGAGTGGAATAGGGAAACATGGGATGGAAGACAAGAATGACAATGGAGAGTCGGAGAGAGGCTATGTGATTTTTCGGTGGGAAATGGCTTGGTCATCACAGGAACATTGTATCAACACAAAGATATTCACAAGGCAACATGGGTCTCGGCAAATGGGAGAGTGAAGAATCAGATTGACCATCTTTTGATCAGTAGACAGTTGAAATCTGCAGTCTTCGACACTAGAGTGCAGAGGGGGGGCCGATGCCAACAGCGATCACTACCTCGTCAGAATTAAGATTCGACTGAAACGCAGCAAGTATGCCAACATGGATGGGGTGCAGGGATGGCGCAGTGGTGAGAGAACTCGCCTCCCACCAATGAGGCTCAGGTTCGATTCCTCGATTCCGCGTCATATGTGGGTTTAGTTTGTTGGTTCTCTACTCTGCACCGAGAGGTTTTCTCTGGGTACTCCGGGATCAGTCAGCAAACGTGGAAGGTGATGGACGAAAGGAAGGAAATCAAGACCAACCTGGACAGTACTAAGTCAGAGAGGATACGGAACAAGATCAGGGAGCAGTACAGGCACAAGGATAAGCAGGTGAAGAGAAGCATGAAAGAGGACAAGAGGAAGTGGATGATAGAGAAGGCCCAGGTAGCACCAGACAGCTGAGTGGTAGGGCGCCGAGGAAGACAGCGGCAGTTACCTACAACGAGGGAAGACTTCTCAAGAGTAAGGCGGAAATGCAGGCAAGATGGAAGGAGCACTTTGAGGGAGTCTTGAATAGGGAGGCACCACCAAACCCACCGACAGATGAAGAAGTGGGGGAGGGGGAGCTGGATATCGATACGGAACCACCAACAGAGAAGGAAATTAAAAGGGTGGTGCAAACTCTCAAGAATGGGAAGGCACCAGGAATCGACCAGATAACAGCAGAACTGATGAAGGTTGATACAGAAAGCACCTGGAAACAGGGCCTGATACGTAAGATACCGAAGAAAGGGAATCTACAGCAATGTGGAAACTGGAGAGGAGTGACAGTGGTACCTATTGCAGACTACAAGATGGTGTGGACCCAGGCTGAGGAAAGAGCAGGAAAGATTTAGATCAAAGAGAGGCACATTCGAGCCAATCTTCATCCTATATAACATTTTGGAACTAGTGGACGAATGGAATGCGACTATGTACTTTCATTTTGTCGACTTCGAGAAGGCGTTCGACTCGGTGAACAGAGACAGCCTGTGGAGAATCATGAAAGTATATGAGATTCCAGACAAGTTGAAAGGATTGGTGAAGGCGCCGTATGACGCATTCACATGCGCAGTGATTAATGAAGGAGAAATAACGGAGAGATTCCCGGTTGTCACCGACGTGAAACAGGGATGTTGGATGTTCGGGATTTTTGTTTCTCCTGGTCATTGACTGGGTGATGAGGAAGACGGTGCACGGACAGAGAACAGGTATCAGATGGGACTTTACAATGCTGCTGGAGGGCATTGACTATGCAGACGACCTGTTTCTACTAACATCAAGGGCAGACCACGTGCAGGAAAAAACAGCCAGGCTAGAGGAGAATGCAGGCAGGGTAGGCTTGAAGATGAACCCACAGAAGTGCAAGTGGATGAAGGTTAACAGCTGGAATAACGAGGGACTGAAAGTGAGAGAGAGCATAGTGGAGGAAGCGGACAGTTTCACCTACCTAGGGGCGCAAGTGACTAAGGACGGAGAAGCAGCACTGGATATCAAGAAGAGGACAGCACTGGTGTATGCAAGCTTCAACAGGCTCATTAAAATCTGGCGCGCAAGAAACATCAGTAGAAAGACAAAGGCAACGCTTTTCAAGACGTTACTGCTTTCAGTGCTTCAGTGGTTGTGAAACATGGAAGATGACAAAGGGAGAGGAAAAGAATCATCAGATGGCAGCAGCATGTTCCAAACAAGGAAGTGCTGGAGATGGCAGGAGCAGACCCAGTCAGTTACGAGGTGAGAAGGAGGAGATGGTGCTGGAATGGGCATGTCCTGAGAAAAGAGGCAAATAGCGACTGTGCTGTTGCCCTTGGATGGAAGCCAGAGGGGAAGAGAAGCAGAGGCAGACCCAAAACTACCTGACGTCGCACTGTAGAGAAGGAGAGAGACAGACAAGGATGGAGCACGTGGGTAGGAGCGAGGCAGGCAGCAAACAACCGCCGGCAGTGGAGGGAAGATGTCCGGGCCTTGCGTGCCTCCTGGCACAAGGACAATTAACTTAATTGAAAAGCTTCCAGCCAGCAGCCAGTTTTCCCGCCGGATTGCAGCCAGTTTTCCAGCCCGCTCATGAGGGTTGTCCAATACTCCTGAATAGATGCGAGTTGTAAAAAAGCTGTGCAGTTGCTGTCGATTCGTACGAATCGTGCCCATGTGATACGACCCGTTGTCGAATGGAGAAATGCATCTCATTAGGGGGACTTAGAATATTTCTAACAAGCTGTAGGTTAAGAAACCCTTCTCCGAATCGTCGATTCGTTTGATTCGAACGATTCGTGCCCATGTGACACGACCCATTGTGGAATGGAGAAATGCACCTCATTAGGGGGACGTCAAATATGTGCAACACGCTGTAGGCCAAGAAACCCTTCTCCGAGTTGTCGATTCGTACGAATCGTGCCCATGTGATACGA
>NC_090884.1:60156490-60158990 GCF_036669925.1 Montipora capricornis
GTTAGGCTGTGTGAGTCGCCACTTTGATTGGACCACAGAATATAAACAACCACTGATACATTCAGTACTGAAAATAGCGACAACAGGATAACAAACCTTCGAATCATTTTGACCCGAAACGCGTCCAAACGAAGTTTGCGAAACAGACTCGTACCCAGTCGCTATAAACGTGCTTTTTGGGGAAAGAGGATTGGATACTAGGTTGGATTAAGGCGCGTGAGGTGTCATGGGAGGGGTCGAATGGTAATAGCGACTGGCAGATTTCGTTCCAACATGGCTTCTGTTTTTGATCGCAAAGTGCATGCAGCCATATTAGAGGAAAAATTGGCTTGTCCGCATAGCAGTTGTAGCAAGAAACCTATATTTTATCAAAAGAGCGGGGTTTTTCACCATTATAAGACCATACATGGGTGTAACGTTCCATCTTCATTTTTGAAAGACGCACTTATGCTATCTCGAAAGCTTCATGGACATGAAACCAAAGCATATTTGGAGAACATTTATCAACACCATGCCATGGGGGGTAAAATTCCAAAATAATTAATTTGGCATCAGCAGAAGAAATGGTTAATAAATATGAAGTTTGTTACGATCTGAATGTTTTTGTGTTAGAGTAAAGGGATATATTGTCACGCAAATGATGTAATTTCATGACTCTCAAAATTCGCAAAAAGCGTGAGCTTCATGTAAACAATCTTCGCACTAGTAAGTGGTAGCAATTAATTGGATTAACCAGGAAGTTAAAGAAATATTGTTGCCTTACCAAATAAACTTCATTTTACACTACAATGACAAAATCATTTGTCAGAGTGTCTCCTAGCGTATCACATTTCAACGCACGTATGCAAATTTGTTAACTCATTTCCACCGCGTCCTGATTCCCGCGAAATTTTTCTTCTTTCAAGTATCAACAAAAATATTATTTCTTGTCAAGTGTTCCATCTTTTATGTTCAAATAACCGCTAAAAGTAAAGACTTTTCAACGATCTATTCGTATTCCGTAGATACTTTTTTCATAATTTAATATTCTGTCAAAATCTGTCAAAACACAAAAATAGCAACGCACGCATCAAATTTAGTCGCATTTACCGCTTCGTCGAATTTCCATGCTTAATTAACGCAGGAACTTTAAGTTATTGTAGAAATCTTTCTCTTTTCGTTGGCAATCACCCTTTCAGAGAAATCGACCGGTCTGGGAATATTTTATGAGGGCGATCAAGTTGCGCGTGTGACCCGTTGTAAATATTTTTTCACAAAATGTTCCCGAATCGTCAAGTATCGCCACAGAAGACAAGAACATCATTCTAAAAGCTTATTCTACGCAAAAAGTAGGTTCCAAAGGTAATTTTGAGAGTGGAAATCACGAGGCATGGTATATTTAATTAAGTTAACAGAACAGAAAGACGCCAACGTCATTTTGACACCAAAATGCTTTACTATTGCCATAAAAACTATCCAGGTAAGCTCGCATATTACAAAACATGATGAATTCATAAAGGCCACCTTTTCTAGCGAAATATTTTTTGAAACAAACAACATATTTGCTATTAGAGGCAATCTTTCTTTCAAAAAATTCTTGGCTGTCAAATTTCATATTATTTTTACTGGGTTGCCTATGGCAAACCAGTCGGAAAATGGGTAGATTATTATTATTACTGGGTTGCCAAACCCAGTCGGAATCTCGGTTTCATTTCGTGGGTTTTTTTGTTATTTTCCGTGTCGGTAAAAGTCTTGCCTGTCACTCCCCTGGTAAGTTAGGTCTTTGTGGATAGAGCCTTCTGCGAGTATTTTCTTAGGATCGAGAGGGTAGTGGAAATGCGTAGATTTCTCTGGTGGACACAGTAGAATCATTAACTTAGCCTGCAATGGCGTCGAAAGTCATGTAACGCGAATGGCGTTTTAGTGGATCCTTAAACAAAATATACCCTTATGGAGCTCAATAATAGAAAGTCAGTTGGATTAAATAGGCAGGAATCTCAAAAGCGACGAGCACTGGACTTCGACAACAATCTATCGCCCGTCGAGACGAAATCAAAGTGAGCTGCATTTACCTGAAGTACATGGTAATTTGACACGATTGAGTTTCTTGTCTTCACGCACGCAATGAAATAAGAAGAGGTTTTCGCCTCCAAGAGCAAATATGTTGTTTGTTTCAATAAATATTTCGCTGGAAAAGGATTCTGTGGTATTTTCTGCCTTTGTGAATTATAATATCATGTTGTGTATTAAATTTTCGAGCTTAAGGTTCAAATGTGATATGGGAGAAGTTTTTTAGTATTGCTCTGTAAGCAGGAAGGGTTCACAGGCCTGTTGGAAGCGTGCTTGAGTTTCAACAAAATGAGCCCCAAAATCAATGAAAACTTGTGACGCAGATGAATAATAAAGTAGCTGCTATTTCCAAAATGATGGAATTACCTGGTGATAAATAACGTCGTACGCGTCTTGGAGAGTAAATTTTGACTTTGCATAAACAAGAGTTGGGCGATTGTGATCTTTGTTT
>NC_090884.1:60163990-60178990 GCF_036669925.1 Montipora capricornis
TGTAATTTTTTTTGGAACTTTGGATGACGTAGACGAATATTTATTCGTTTGAAAGAAGATCCCAATCGTCAACTGAGCAGACAAAGAGCCGAGGTGTTAGAGGTGAAAGATCGTGATGGTTCACTGCTTTGCTCCGGGCTGTGATCATCATTCCGAATCACATACTTGTAAATTCTATGGGTTTCCACATAAAATAAAGAAAAAGGAGGAGTACCAACGCTGGATTCGATTAATAAGGTAAGGTTAATTTATGGTTTGTCCTAGATCTTGTGTTATCAATTAAGTGGCGCTTTCGCGGCGTTTTGGTGTTTGGCTCGTGTTTTGATCTGTGATTTCTTTCAAGGACTGGTATCTCACAAAGTCTTTGCGATAGTATCTTAAATAATATTCGTGCATTTGTTCTGGTGAAAAGGAAAACAGCTGTGATCAGTGAATTACTCCCATGATATGCTTGAAAAACTCAGTAGACTATAAATACATACATTCATTCATTCATGCTTTAACTTGGAAACTGTTTACTACAGTTCATCACGAACGACTGCATTCTCAAAGGAAGAAATATCATTTCCCTTGGCAGTTTGACGAAGGGGAATTTTACTTTGTTCTAGTTCATCATTTTGTAGGCGATACTGTTGCTAATTTTAAATAAACAATATTAGAACTCTCGTTTATAATAGCTTTAGATGTTGCACAGTACTGTAAAAGTGACTAACTAGTTCTACTTAGTGAGCTTATTTTTTTTATATAAACTTACAGAAGAAAAGACAGGGAACCAGGGAATCACTCCAGAATATGCAGTTGTCACTTCAGAGATGGGAAAAAGAGTGCCGGCCCAGAAATTTACACACGTAATGCTGACAAGTTGTTTCCATCAGAAGGATTTCCTCGAAAAAAGAAAAAACAGAGTAGTACTACACACAGCAGTGTACATGACATGGTGCAGGCCATTCGGGACAAAATGGAAGAGGAGGCACCTCCCTTGCAAGAAAAACCCTCAACAAACCAGGTTATTCTTGAAGCCGAACTTGACATTGCAAAGAGGGAACTTGAGCAGCAGAGAGAAACTGCACAGTACCAGAGAACACATTATTCTGCATCAACTCTTACCACAGATATTCTTCGTATGGAAACTGGACTACCAACAAAAGAAGTTTTCCAGATTGTGGTAAATTATGCCTCTAGATTTAAGGATTCTTTGTCATACTATGCAGGTTGGAGAGTGGAGTCAATTATTTTTGAAGATCAAATTTTAATCACCCTCATGAAACTGAGACAAAACTATACTAATCTCCACATAGCTCAGTTATTCTCTTGTAGTGTTGCTACCATTTCAAATGTAGTTACAACATTTATTCATGTTTTACACCATATCTTATTTGATGATTTGATGACCACTATCCCTTCTAGGGAGAAAAACAAATTATGCTCTCCTTCGTCCTTTTCAATGTTTACTAGCTGTAGAATAGTCATTGACTGTACAGATATTGAAATTGCAGCACCCAGTCTTATGAGTCAACAGAATGAGACATATTCAAGCTACCGGGGCATGAATTCTTTTAAAGTTTTAGTCGGGGTGGCGCCCAATGCAGTTATAACATATGTAAGTAAACTGTATCCAGGATCAATTTCGGATAAGGAAATTGTCAAACAGTCAGGTCTAATGAACCATATGGCAAATGGTGACCTGATCCTTGCAGACAAGGGGTTCTTGATTCAGGACATTGTCCCAAAGGGTGTTTCCGTAAATATTCCTCCCTTCTTAGAGAATGGAAAATTCACTGCCAGTGAGATAAGGGCCACTAAAAACATTGCAAAATGCAGAATTCACGTCGAAAGGGCTAATGCACGGCTGAAGGATTTTAAGATACTAAACTTTATACCCCCCAAATTAAGATGTTATGCTGACAAAGTATTTCAAGTCTGTGCTGCCCTTGTAAATCTTCAGTTTCCACTGATAAAGGAAGGATGTGAAGGGGTAGAATTTGAGTAAGGACGTGCATGTAGTGGGAAAATTGAGAGAGTATTATTGATTAACATGTAGCTTTGATGCTTAGGGGAATAAGACAATCAATCAACCTTGATGTATTGCTTTTGTTTTCTTTAAGCCTGAGGATCAACTTTAAATTTCAACAAGGCAGATTAAGCCCATCTATTTGACCTTTATGTTTAGAAAATAAGGGGGCATTCTCTATTTTTGTAATGTGTAGAATAGTAACAAAATAATAGAACATTTGTCTGAAGTCACATATTATGCAGTAGAGCCAGCATTTTCAGCTGTAAACAATTGCAACTCTAATCTTAAATGTTTTAGGAAACACAACATCAAGAATATTTGATAATTCTCTGAATAAAAATGGTTTTGGTTTCATTACTGAGCATGGAAGGTTGCTGTACTTGTTATTGTTTCAGTATTAAACTTGTAAAATGGGAACAGGGTACAAACTTCCGGCTGGATTTAAACCTTGCAATAATTCTACAAACTATAGTTCTCCCTCAACAATTTTGGGAAAGAGGTGTTTAAAGTAAAATTCCCTTAGTCTGGTAAGGTTTTCTTCCCAGGATGGATCCTTCTTGATTTCAATAATGACACACCAGTTATTTGTCCAAACAACAAAATAACAATAATTTCGTTTGGCTAAGTACATTTGCCCTTGCACTTGGTGCCAGTAGACATGATTCCTTTTTAGCGAGTATGACCCGTCCTCTTTTTGCTCCAGACAAAATGTCTCACTTTTCAAAGCTTCCTCAATACTCGCATTTCTGAAGGTATAGGAACACTTCGCCTCTAGAACATGGTCTTCACCCACGAATCCATCAGGGGAAGCTCCAAGAACGCCTGATTCGTCAAGCCACACCCCTGTCTCAGCAACTTCAAGATGGGTTTTGGCAGTAAATGTTTTGATGGCTTCAGCCTCATTTGTGACTCCCCATGCCACAGCTTTGACACGTGAAATGTCATATTCTCCCAAGAGACGCTTAATAAGGGATGGGGTGACCCTCTTAGCATTGATGACGGAGCCAAAATTACTTGCAGTCAAACGCCCCTTCCTGACTAAATGCCAGGAGGGATTGTTTCGCTGACCGACAGTTAAAGAACTGATTTGATTTACAATTTCTTGCTCTACCTTTAATTTTCGTTTGATAAACTCAAGTTGTTCAGCAGCAGTAGATAAGGTGAGAAATTCTTCGGAAAAAATAACCTCTTCCACTGTTGAGACAGGTAGATCCCCCAGTTGTTTTGGCTCAGGGCTTAACAGCCAGCATAGGCCAGTGAACTTTCCATACGCTCGGAGCTCTGAATACAGCGCTTCTCGATCTCCTTGATTTGGTTGTCGGAGTAAGGCTGTATATCCTGGCTTTGCTGGAGGAAACATTTCAGCAATAGATTTCCGAGAAATATCAGGTGCATTCCGTTTTTTCCATGAACACTCAACATCAGTCCGACTCCAGTTATAAATTCCGTAGATGAACAGAGCTGCAGCATGGCTGCATTTATAAACTCCCCGAGGACACTCGCACTCGCTCGATTTAATCGCATTGTTTTGGTCAAGGTATATCTAAAAAGAAAATTATAATACACAAAGTTTAACAGTAGTTTTCTATAAGCTTTCTGCTCAATGTTGGCCATTTACCGCATTTCACTTACCGTCACATTATACACTTTTTTCTTCATACTAGCGTGAACTTGTCCCTTCAAAACACCTTGACTTGCACTAAAGCTTTCCACATGGTTTGATTTGAAGTGATTTTCACCTCTTGAAACGGATTTATTCTCATTTTCGAAGAAAGAAAGCAGGGACGCAATTGTCAGCACCGACATCTTGCTTCCCGTGCGTTTGTTTAGAACAGAAAATTTGGTTGCCATGGATGCGTGACGTAACTGCTTTAGTACTCTATACATTCAGATAGTAACAAACTTCATATTTACTTAACCATTTCTTCGCTTTTGTGCTTGTCAGCATTGTGATTTGCGGTAATTTGCAAGTCTGTTTTTGTATCTCATAAATGTTTAGATTTTCAATTACGAAAAGTAGCTACTTTTCGGGGGAGAGAAACGACCGCCGGAAATACGTCTGCGTTCGCAGGCTACTACTCAACCTCTCGATTGTGTAAATAGTTCACCCTGAAGTCAAAATAGATACGTTTCTCAGGAACCCGACAAAGAAGGCTTCCTGACCCGACAGAAGAAATCTAAATATTCAGTTAAATATTACAACAAAATTAACTAACGACGGAAGTTTCTTCGCTAAAACGTACGTTGTCCTACTCTGAAACATCCTTTCCCGTAGTTCATTGACAGAGGGTGATCACGTGCACCTTTACGGTTGCCTAGCATGTGATCAATTTCTTCCTTTTGACAAAACGTTAGAGACTGCAAAAATGTTCGTGTTTTTAAGATCTTTCAATGAGTATTCGATTCATAGTTAAATATAAACACTATGTTATTTTTTTTCTTCATCTGTCTCTTGGCTTGCCTTTTTCTGGTGCAAACGCAAAGCCAAACAATGTTTTGACCTGGAATCAGATTAGACCGTCACATTATGAAGCGGAAACAACACCTTTAGTCCTTTCTTGTATGTGCAATAAACGTTTGCTTAGTCCAACTGCTAGACATGCTGGAAAACGTCCGTCAGAGCAATTTGCAGTTAGTTTTTTGCGGACTATTTATTTAAAGAAGAAACGAGTAAATTTTACTCAAGAGCGTGTTTTGTTATCTTTAAACTGAATTTATTATGAAAGCTTAAAAGACTAAAAGACCTTAAAATGGGACAGGACATTACACAATAATTAAACGTGTGAGCCAAAGGGCCTCTGCTAGCGCGACATGTGGGTGACCCCTCAAATGGTCTTAATGACGCCCCACTTGAAGAAATTAACTGGAACGCTGCAGTTCTTTGTGTAACGCGTACCACAGGCAACCCAGTGTAAGCTTTTCGGAGCTTCTCGTTACCTGAAGACTGTGCAGAGAACAGAGATCACTGACCACGTGTTGGATTCCTTCTCTGTCTTTGTTGAACCCCTAAGTTACCAGAGAACTTTCCATTTTGGTTTCAGTGTTCTACATAACAGCACACTTGTTAAAATATTAGAAATAAAGCTCACTTCGATACACAATTCAGTGAAATTCAATTCAGTGAAAGAACTGTCTAAATCACCCAAATCGACTTCCCGCAAATGTTCCCGCGAAGAAGCCATTTGCGGTAACACGGTTTACCACAACATAACAAGCCAAGAAAAAATGAGAAAAGATCTTCGGCAGAACAGTTTAGTACGTTAAATACTAAGCTACAATTCGAACTGAATTTTAACTGAATTTTAACCACAACACAGGTGTAAAATAACGCCATATTCTTCACTGAATTCCAAGCTCTACTTGAACTACATGATCCTGATATTGTCCTGGGAACCGAATCTAAACTCAGCACTGATATTCCATCTTATTCAATCTTCCCGCCTTCATACTCAGATCTCAAAAAAGATAGAAATGCTTTTGGCGGAGGCGTCTTTCAAGCAATCAAATCAGACCTTGCATCTTTCAGCAATCTTTAAATCTCAATCCGATTCCTTCAGATTGGTCCAAGGCCCTTATTGCTGCTGTTTACAAGAAATGTAATAAATCTCTTCCTTCAAATTATCGGCCAATCTCTTAAACCTCCGTATGCTGTAAAGTACTAAAATGGAGCATACAGTGCTCAGTCATATGGCTAAACACCAGTCCAAAAATACCATCATAATCGACGAGCAACATGGCTTTCGACAGCGTTTCTCTTGTGAGACCCAATTGATAACAACCATACACGACTGGGTTAAATCTATTAATGTACGCAGTCAGACTGATGCTATTCTGCTTGATTTCCCGAAAGCTTTTGATATGTCTTAAACGACTACTCGCGTTATAGCCACGTTACACCTATGGTACAAAGTCTTGGCTGGGACTCGCTCCATCACCGAAGACTTCTTTCACAAGGCACCATGTTTTATAAAATCTATATGGGCCATGTTGGCATACCATTTCCACCTGATGTCATACCGAATGAAAGACCATCAAGAGCTCGAAACTGCCGTCCTTTCAACAAGTGAAAGTGACTAACGATATTTATAAATATTCTTTTTAAACGAGGACAATAGCTTTACAACAACAACAACCTTTATTCACACTATTCAGGAAGAATAAAGAAGGAAGAAGAAGAAAAAAAAAACTACAGAAAACAAAATAATAGCAAATATATAATTATGTGTACAATTTTTGAATTAGTCTGCAACAGCCAAAGTATAGCAAAGCTTTCTAGCTAGTTGGCTGCCGCTCATTTACAAGTAAAGAAAGGAACTAAGGAAACAAATAATAATTAAGACTAAAGTAATTCACGAGGCAAGAAGTGTTATGAAAACGGAATGGAGATGTTATATTAAAATTTACTTACAGAAAAATCAGAAGACAATAATAAATATAATTACAAAGTGAAATTTAGTTGGAAATTCAAAACTATGACTGACATTTGAGGAGATGATTTTTATACCGCTTTTTAAAGCTACTAATAGAGAGCCGTTTCAAGTTTGTTGGTACCGTTTCCCATAATTTAGAGGCAACATATACAAAGGTAAATTTGCCAGTGTTGGTCCTTACTTTTGGTCGATGAAAATTACCCTTGGAGGCATATGTGGTGTTATACTTGTGCAAGCTAGAGACTGTTCTGAGAGAATCATAAAACAGTGAAGGAATATTGGAGGACTTATTAAATATCTTATGTGCGAGTACGCATGTACTCAGTTTAACAATGCTATCAAATTTTAGGATATCGAGGAGTCTATAGAAAACTTGGGATGACTCTCTACTATCAGCAAAAAACATACAATGAATGCATTTATTTTGAAGAGAACATAACTTGCTTAAATTTGATGGGTAAGTATTTCCCCACACTACAACTGCATAGTTTAAATAAGGGTATATCAGCGCACCGGTGGCTCAGTTGGTTGAGAACCGGGCTGTCACCCGGGAGGTCGTGAGTTCAACTCCGGCCGGACCAACACTCAGGGTCTTTAAAAAACTGAGGAGAAAGTGCTGCCTTTGTAATTACATCTGCAAATGGTTAGACTCTCTAGTCTTCTCGGATAAGGATGATAAACCGTAGGCCCCGTCTCATAACCCTTCAATGTTCATAATCCTGTGGGACGTAAAAGAACTCACACACTTGTCGCAAAGAGTAGGGCATGTAGTTCCCGGTGTTGTGGTCTGTCTTCTGTGGGGTTTCATGGTTGGGAGGGTAAATGCTCGGATATATTAGCTACACCAAGCTACTCTAAAATCCGAGGGTAAAGAAAGATATATGATGATATATATGATATGATAATAAAGTTGCTTGAGAACGTGTATACTCACATAGTGTCGTATACATGATCCCAGTGTTTTTATATGTTTTTAATATGAGTAATTTGATCTTTCCAATTAAAGTGTTGGTCTATGTAAACACCAAGGTACTTAATACAAGCCTTCTGCTCAAAATTTAAAATATTTATAGGAGTAAGTTTTTTGCGTGGTGAGGTTATTAACATCAAGTTTTCTTTTTCATGTTAACAGATGATTTATGAAACGAACAATAATTAAGAACTCTAGTAATTTCACAGTTCATAACTGATTCGATATCATTTATGTCATCTGAAGTATAGAAAATGTTAGCATCGTCAGCAAAGAGGCGAAAGGACAATTTGTTAGATGAATTGGCAATGTCATTGATAAGTAAAAGAATAGGCTTTGTCAATAACTTACATGAGAAGACACAAAAGGTTTGCACTGCAAGTACTGTTCATACTGTGCTTTCCCCTTGTAGGTGTGATAATTTCATTAAATGTGTCACGGATTAAAGAGATAAGTTTTCAACGCTGCTAAATTAAAGCGGTGTGGATAATGTTATGGCTCGTTACTGTATTCATTCAATAGGCCATTTATTTAATCACATGTTCTCGTCAGTTTCGTATTTCAACTTGTGGCGCACCCAAAAATTTAGTTTTGAGGAAGAGTGCGCCAAAAAAAAAAAAAAACAGTTACTCGCGTAAGTGATGACTAGAGTCCGCATTGCTACTGGTATGTTCACAACCTCGACGCCGACGCGATGTAAACGATCGCCACTTGTCGCTTGAAGTTTTCCAGAGGATCTTCGATTGCAAGATGGACGTTCGCCGAATCGAATGGAACGGAAATTGTCTATTCGTCCTTTTGACTGATATCCGTTTTTCTTCGCCAGAATACACTCAACAATCGAAGATCCGGATGAGTTTTTCTCGCAGTTGCGAGACTTTTTGAACTCATTGGATTTGATTATCAAGCAACCTCCGAACGACCACTTGCTTCTCGATGTTTGGATTCAAATGCCCTCAACCACGCCAAGCAAATTGTCGCTTTCATCATTTGAAATGGACGATTCAGACACGCCTGAGAAGGTTTTGCTCATGGAGCAGCGAAGTAATCGCATATTGAAGAATTTTGATGACGTGTGCAACAAACAAAGAGGAAATTTGGCTAATGGTGCTTTCAATGTGTGTATTTGGCGACCCAGAATCGAAGCCAAAGCCATGGTCAATGAAATCGTGGAGGACGTTTCTGTGAGAAGTGGGTTAAAGAGGGTTAAAGAGGGCCGTGGAGGAACTTGTTGGCGATGGCACACGTTCAAGATACGTGGAGACCTTGAGAGTACCTGACTGGAAGCTTGTCCACTTTCAGGCGAAGGCAAGGGTCTCCTCTAAAACATGGCAGTCAGTGATTAACATCACAGGGCTTGAACGAACAGGGGTAAGAATATATAAAACACTAAGAATTGATCAAGTTTATTTTACTTTAGTAATTTGGCCATTATTTCTTTAAAAATTCAAGCATAATATTTATGTTTACATGTTTCGTTGTATTTGTTTTGCTTGGTTTCTTTACATTTAAAATTATTTCATACACCAGATGTTGACTTAACTTCTTTTCCCTCAATTATTATTATTATTATTATTATTATTATAATTATTATTATTATTATTATTATTATTATTATTTTCATTCTCACTATTGTTATTTCAGGTCTAACTGAGTTTCGAATACTCGAGCACCTTGAGGAAATTGCAGAACTTTCTCTGCCACTATCCAAGTTCAAGAAGCCTTTTCAGGATCTGAATACATCCAAGACTTTAATTTTAAACAGAGTTACTTCTTGCCAGATCCATGTCGATGTTAATTAGAATTTGTGTTAACTGAATTCTTATCTAATTTTTGTTGTCTCCAAATGTACATTTATTGGAAACTTATTTTTAGATTTTATCCTTGATTAGCTAAGTGTAGCCCAAAGATAATTGGTCGGAGTACGCTTTAGGAACATATTGTGTTTGTAAGTACAATAATGTTGGTTTTTTTGAGAACTTTTACAGGGCTCGAAATTGCGACCAATACAGTCGCATTTGCCACTAAATTTTTCCCTTAGCGACTAAAATATCTGGAGAAGTCGCAATTTTGCGACTTGTTCTCACCTTCGCTCTTTCGAAACAAAAGGGTTAGCAGTTGCCACTTTGCTGCTACTTTTGCTAAAATAAATAAATGACAAAATTATTTTGTTTCTCGCTGTGAAATTTCTCTCAAGATAGTGTAATTGTTGAGTAATTTAGCCGGGATGTTACGAGTACAACTCTATTCCTTCGATCATTCGCCATTTTCAGCGGTTTCTTTACAGACAAGTATTACGGGCTCGTATTTTTTTTGCTAAACCGCTGACAACACAACGCAACGCGGCGATTTCGCGACTAAATTTTCGCATCTTGTCGCAAATTGCGAATGGATTTTTTCGTTAATTTCGAGCCCTGTTTTAAAGAGCCAAGATAATATTACTAGACTGTACTTTAGGTGGCACTCCCATAAGTATGGTATAACCGGTTCTCTTGTTAGAACCAAGGCAATAATTAGGTGGAACACCCATGAGTACAGTATAACCCAGTGTTTTGTTAGAGTCAAGATAATATTATTAGGCTGTACTTTAGGTGGCTCACCCATGAGTGCAGTATAACCCAGTCTTCAGTAAGAGCCAAGATAATATTACTAGGCTGTACTTTAGGTGGCACACCCATGAGTACAGTATAACCCAGTGTTTTGTTAGAGTCAAGAAAATATTATTAGGCTGTACTTTAGGTGGCTCACCCATGAATGCAGTATAACCCAGTCTTCAGTAAGAGCCAAGATAATATTACTAGGCTGTACTTTAGGTGGCACACCCATGAGTACATTATAACCCAGTGTTTTGTTAGAGTCAAGATAATATTATTAGGCTGTACTTTAGGTGGCTCACCCATGAGTACAGTATAACCAAGTGTTTTGTTAGAGTCAAGATAATATTATTAGTCTGTACTTTAGGTGGCACACCCATGAGTACAGTATAACCCAGTGTTTTGTTAGAGTCAAGTTAATATTATTAGGCTGTACTTTAGGTGGCTCACCCATGAGTGCAGTATAACCCAGTCTTCAGTAAGGGCCAAGATAATATTACTAGGCTGTACTTTAGGTGGCACACCCATGAGTACATTATAACCCAGTGTTTTGTTAGAGTCAAAATAATATTATTAGGCTGTACTTTAGGTGGCACACCCATGAGTACAGTATAACCCAGTGTTTTGTTAGAGCCAAGATAATATTATTAGGCTGTACTTAAGGTGGCTCACCCATGAGTGCAGTATAACCCAGTCTTCAGTAAGAGCCAAGATAATATTCCTAGGCTGTACTTTAGGTGGCACACCCATGAGTACAGTATAACCCAGTGTTTTGTTAGAGTCAAGATAATATTATTAGTCTGTACTTTAAGTGGCACACCCATGAGTACAGTATAACCCAGTGTTTTGTTAGAGTCAAGATAATATTATTAGGCTGTACTTTAGGTGGCACACCCATGAGTGCAGTATAACCCAGTGTTTTGTTAGAGTCAAGTTAATATTATTAGACTGTACTTTAGGTGGCTCACCCATGAGTACAGTATAACCCAGTCTTCAGTAAGAGTCAAGTTAATATTATTAGGCTGTACTTTAGGTGGCACACCCATGAGTGCAGTATAACCCAGTGTTTTGTTAAAGTCAAGATAATATTATTAGGCTGTACTCTAGGTGGCACACCCATTAGTGCAGTATAGCCTAGTGTTTTGTTAGGGTCAAGATAATATTATTAGGCTGTACTTTAGGTGGCACACCCATGAGTACAGTATAACCCAGTGTTTTTTTTAGAGTCAAGATAATATTATTAGTCTGTACTTTAGGTGGCTCACCCATGAGTACAGTATAACCCAGTCTTCAGTAAGAGCCAAGATTATATTACTAGGCTGTACTTTAGGTGGCACACCCATGAGTACATTATAACCCAGTGTTTTGTTAGAGTCAAGATAATATTATTGGTCTGTACTTTAGGTGGCACACCCATGAGTACAGTATAACCCAGTGTTTTGTTAGAGTCAAGATAATATTATTAGGCTGTACTTTAGGTGGCACACCCATGAGTGCAGTATAACCAAGTGTTTTGTTAGAGTCAAGTTAATATTATTAGACTGTACTTTAGGTGGCTCACCCATGAGTACAGTATAACCCAGTCTTCAGTAAGAGTCAAGTTAATATTATTAGGCTGTACTTTAGGTGACACACCCATGAGTCCAATATAACCCAGTGTTTTGTTAAAGTCAAGACAATATTATTAGGCTGTACTCTAGGTGGCACACCCATTAGTGCAGTATAGCCTAGTGTTTTGTTAGGGTCAAGATAATATTATTAGGCTGTACTTTAGGTGGCACACCCATGAGTACAGTATAACCTAGTGTTTTTTTTAGAGTCAAGATAATATTATTAGTCTGTACTTTAGGTGGCTCACCCATGAGTACAGTATAACCCAGTCTTCAGTAAGAGCCAAGATTATATTACTAGGCTGTACTTTAGGTGGCACACCCATGAGTACAGTATAACCCAGTGTTTTGTTAGAGTCAAGATAATATTATTAGGCTGTACTTTAGGTGGCACACCCATGAGTACAGTATAACCCAGTGTTTTTTTTTAGAGTCAAGATAATATTATTAGGCTGTACTTTAGGTGGCACACCCATGAGTGCAGTATAACCAAGTGTTTTGTTAGAGTCAAAATAATATTATTAGGCTGTACTTTAGGTGGCACACCCATGAGTACAGTATAACCCAGTGTTTTGTTAGAGCCAAGATAATATTATTAGGCTGTACTTTAGGTGGCACACCCATGAGTACAGTATAACCAAGTGTGTTGTTAGAGTAGAGTTAATATTATTAGACTGTACTTTAGGTGGCTCACCCATGAGTACAGTATAACCCAGTCTTCAGTAAGAGTCAAGTTATTATTATTAGGCTGTACTTTAGGTGGCACACCCATGAGTGCAGTATAACCCAGTGTTTTGTTAAAGTTAAGATAATATTATTAGGCTGTACTCTAGGTGGCACACCATTAGTGCAGTATAGCCTAGTGTTTTGTTAGGGTCAAGATAATATTATTAGGCTGTACTTTAGGTGGCACACCCATGAGTACAGTATAACCCAGTTTTTTTTTTAGAGTCAAGATAATATTATTAGTCTGTACTTTAGGTGGCTCACCCATGAGTACAGTATAACCCAGTCTTCAGTAAGAGCCAAGATTATATTACTAGGCTGTACTTTAGGTGGCACACCCATGAGTACATTATAACCCAGTGTTTTGTTAGAGTCAAGATAATATTATTAGGCTGTACTTTAGGTGGCACACCCATGAGTACAGTATAACCAAGTGTTTTGTTAGAGTTAAGATAATATTATTAGGCTGTACTTTAGGTGGCACACCCATGAGTGCAGTATAACCAAGTGTTTTGTTAGAGTCAAGTTAATATTATTAGACTGTACTTTAGGTGGCTCACCCATGAGTACAGTATAACCCAGTCTTCAGTAAGAGTCAAGTTAATATTATTAGGCTGTACTTTAGGTGACACACCCATGAGTCCAATATAACCCAGTGTTTTGTTAAAGTCAAGACAATATTATTAGGCTGTACTCTAGGTGGCACACCCATTAGTGCAGTATAGCCTAGTGTTTTGTTAGGGTCAAGATAATATTATTAGGCTGTACTTTAGGTGGCACACCCATGAGTACAGTATAACCTAGTGTTTTTTTTAGAGTCAAGATAATATTATTAGTCTGTACTTTAGGTGGCTCACCCATGAGTACAGTATAACCCAGTCTTCAGTAAGAGCCAAGATTATATTACTAGGCTGTACTTTAGGTGGCACACCCATGAGTACAGTATAACCCAGTGTTTTGTTAGAGTCAAGATAATATTATTAGGCTGTACTTTAGGTGGCACACCCATGAGTACAGTATAACCCAGTGTTTTTTTTTAGAGTCAAGATAATATTATTAGGCTGTACTTTAGGTGGCACACCCATGAGTGCAGTATAACCAAGTGTTTTGTTAGAGTACATATAAAATTATTAGGCTGTACTTTAGGTGGCACACCCATGAGTACAGTATAACCCAGTGTTTTGTTAGAGCCAAGATAATATTATTAGGCTGTACTTTAGGTGGCACACCCATGAGTACAGTATAACCAAGTGTGTTGTTAGAGTAGAGTTAATATTATTAGACTGTACTTTAGGTGGCTCACCCATGAGTACAGTATAACCCAGTCTTCAGTAAGAGTCAAGTTATTATTATTAGGCTGTACTTTAGGTGGCACACCCATGAGTGCAGTATAACCCAGTGTTTTGTTAAAGTTAAGATAATATTATTAGGCTGTACTCTAGGTGGCACACCATTAGTGCAGTATAGCCTAGTGTTTTGTTAGGGTCAAGATAATATTATTAGGCTGTACTTTAGGTGGCACACCCATGAGTACAGTATAACCCAGTTTTTTTTTTAGAGTCAAGATAATATTATTAGTCTGTACTTTAGGTGGCTCACCCATGAGTACAGTATAACCCAGTCTTCAGTAAGAGCCAAGATTATATTACTAGGCTGTACTTTAGGTGGCACACCCATGAGTACATTATAACCCAGTGTTTTGTTAGAGTCAAGATAATATTATTAGGCTGTACTTTAGGTGGCACACCCATGAGTACAGTATAACCAAGTGTTTTGTTAGAGTTAAGATAATATTATTAGGCTGTACTTTAGGTGGCACACCCATGAGTACAGTATAACCCAGTGTTTTGTTAGAGTCAAGATAATATTATTAGGCTGTACTTTAGGTGGCACACCCATGAGTACAGTATAACCCAGTGTTTTGTTAGAGTCAAGATAATATTATTAGGCTGTACTTTAGGTGGCACACCCATGAGTGCAGTATAACCAAGTGTTTTGTTAGAGTCAAGATAATATTATTAGGCTGTACTTTATGTGGCACACCCATGAGTACAGTATAACCCAGTGTTTTGTTAGAGTCAAGATAATATTATTAGGCTGTACTTTAGGTGGCACACCCATGAGTACACTATAACGCAGTCTTTCATTATAGCGAAGACAATATTATTAGGCTTTGCTTCACTGAAGAGATCATAATTACTCCTGCACTGTTTTCTATGAAGTTTAAAGGGGGTTGTGTCACGCTATTGTAGGCAAACGTCAAAACACTAAAGGACGTCTTTGCAATAATGAATACCGTAAAATAATGCTGTAGTTTTGTTGCCAATAGCCATTGAAGTGCACTGAGTCCATTCTTTGTTGTTTGCAGCCAAGGATGGAGTGAAGGATGGAAATGGATTGAAACTTGAAAAAAGCTGGCTAGTTTTATTTTTAAGTCTGGAGACCGTATTTTCAGAAGTGGTCAAAAATTAAATATGAATAGATAGCTCTTTGTGCCATAAATATATTTCATATCTTGTCAGTGGGTTGTCAGGAATGTTGTAGATGTGAGCTAAAGTAGTAAGAGAGATTTGTACCCATTTTTAACATAAAACAGCAAATTTTGCATGACAGTGCCTCTTTAATTATTTTGAAGTTTTTGGGTATAGAAGATCTG
>NC_090884.1:60183990-60186490 GCF_036669925.1 Montipora capricornis
AAAATATTCGCTTGTTTTCGCTTTCGCTCGAACATATTTACCTTTATTACATGTCCAGTGAATAGTTTTATCCTCTTGGATGAATTTTCCGTCGAAAAATCGGTTATTTGGGCGGTCAGTGTAAAACGCAGACTGCAGACCGGGGGTAAAATGCAGACTGAGGGTAAAATAAATATTAATAATAAAAAAAACGAGTCATAATGATAAAATAAAGATTGTTTGAAAGACAATCCTGTTTTACATATGTCAACAACTCACATTATCATGACTGCAGGTCGCTGCACCTTTTGGGGATGCAATCGTCCGCGTTGAAATCATCTGTGCTTTGTTTTTGCTCTTCCAGATGCATTGCAATGTTCCAAATTATTTGTCACACCGGTACATCGAGGGAAATCGATCGAAAAACCAACAATTATTACTTCGAATACCTGAATAATCTCGGTTGTCGTTTTTCGGTGCAACGAAATGCACAAAGAATTTCATGTATTCCGAGCAATTAGGACGCAGGGATTTCATTGGTTAAGCTATGCGTGATAACCCCTAGGGAGAGGTTATAATTGAAAATTACATCTTCCAGATGCAAAACAAACGAACTTGTGAACTAAAGGATAAACATAACGTACACGAAAGCGAATGAAAGGATCCTAATAAGAAATGTTTACACCTCAGTCATACTGGCTTAAGCCGACTGAATTGAAACGTTAAATGGTTGCAAAATCCACGTTATCTCTGTCTTTGTTAATTGGTATTGTAGCCATGCGTGTCAAAATAAATTGAGTTATTGGGTAATAACTCGATTACTTTGTTCAGTGCAGCAGCAGTGGACAGTTGAATTACGGGGTGGTGACTTCTTTGCCTAAAAGCAACTCACTTAACGAAACTATCCTTTTTCCAACAACAACAAGGATTCAAACAGCTTCAATTCTTACAGAGTTCGATGAAAATCCGGATTTAAAACATGCGGTGGAGCTGTGTTGGGGTTTCAGTGTGAAAGTACAAACGGCTACTAACACTCTTATAACTCTTTTTTCATTATTATTTTATTAACCCGCAGTCTGCAGTCTGCAGTCTGCATTTTACCCTCAGTCTGCATTTTATCCCTGGTCTGCAGTCTGCAGTCTGCAGTCTGCGTTTTACACTGACCAGTTATTTGGGTGGTTTTTGGCAACAGAGGTTAATTATTCGTAATGCGATCGCTTCCGTTGCCGTTAGCAATGGGTCGCAAATTTGACACTTCTATCGCATTATCACATTACGCGTTGAATCCACGTTATCTATTATTCCTAAAAATCTAAAAATATTCGTGCCTCATCAGTTTTCGGTCGAATTTATGTCCAAGAAAGCAGATAAATTGCAGAAAATTTTAGTTTTGCATCAAAAATTCGTAATCAACGCTAAAATGACCAAACTTTGCCAGGAAAACATATTTTACTGTTATTTTTCTTAAATTTTTTCGTTCAACTTTCGCTTTTATAAAATGTTTCAGTTGTCTGTAAATAAGTTATATGCTGTTGGAAAGCTTATTTTCTTAGCTTTAAAATGATGTATTTTTTCCCCCTAACTTTAAATATTTTTTGAGAAAAAAAAAACATTTTTTGGCGATGGCTGATTTACCGCGGTTTTCTCGCGGTTGGGAAAGTAGGAAAAAGAGTTAGGCCGGTAGCCAGGTTTTTAACCTCAGAAAAGGATCTGTTTCGTCGTACGAACGTGTGAGGACCTGTGAGCCAAAGGGCCTCTGCTGGTATGACTTCTGGGTGACCCCTTAATAACTTCTTACTAACCGAGCGCGAGGACCGTACTGGGAAATATTGGCCCGAGGTCGTGGCAGTACGGAGCGAGCGCAGCGAGGTCCGTACAAACACGACCCAGGGCCAATATTCCCCAGTACGGCTCGAGCTAGCTCGGTTAGTAAGTAGTTTATTATATGGTTTTTTAATTACCTTTTGCTTTGCTTTTGCAAGCTCGTAATCGGCCCGTGGGCCAGTCACAATTGGCCAATCAGAGCGCGCGTTATATCGGCTACAAACCCCAACTTGAAAAAAATTGCCTGGAACGCTGCACGTACCACAGGCAACCCAGTGTACCCTCACGGAGGGTCTAGTTAAAAATAATAAGGGGCCTAAGGTAGACCCTTGTGGTACACCACAAGTCATCTCTAATCAACTTGACTTTTCATTTCCAATTTGAACAAATTGTTTGCGATCTTGGAGATAACTTGCAAACCAATCATGGGGCCTACCACGGATAACATATTTACAGAGTTTATCTAACAGTATTTGATGATTTACAGTGTGATATGCTTTTGAGAAATCTAGGAAAAGGCCACAGGATACAAAATTGCTGTAAATAGAGGCCTTCAGATTATCAGTGATCTCCATAATCGCTTGCTCAGTAGAATGATTTTTTTCTAAAGCCAAACTGATACTTAAATAATACATCATGCTTATCAAGATATTTAATTAGCTGATCACTGATGACTCTCTCCAAGGCCTTACTGAAG
>NC_090884.1:60193990-60201490 GCF_036669925.1 Montipora capricornis
AGTATTTTGTTCTTCCTGTGTCAAATTGTTTTCACCCTGTAATTTTACTTTCACAACTGTTTACATATTTCAACACCTTAATTAAATGACTAAGTGTTTGTAATTGTATGCTTCATTACCAACTTGTAAGTTCAAACTGTTTTTAATTTCCGTTCATTACTTTATATTTCAACACGTTAAATAACTAAATGTTTGTAACAACTGTATTCTCCGTTGCCAACTTGCATGTCAACAATAGATAGATGCTTTTACTTGGGGAGGCCTAATTTACATAAGCTTAGTAGTTTCTTTTAGGCCTCCTCGCCACCAATGTAATTCAATAATTTTTCTTTCCATCTTCTCTTTTTTGATTGTTCATATTTGTATTTTAATTTCTTCTTTCTGTGGCAAAAAATAAATAAATAAATTAAAAAAAAAAAAAAAATTTGTGGTCTACCGTATCAAAAGCCGCACTGAGATCTAAAAGAACTAAAAGTGTCACGTGCTGGCGGTTCATATTCATTAGTATGTCATTCTGGACTTTTAGAAGTGCAGTCTCGGTACTGTGGCCTTTTCTATATGCAGACTGAAACAGAGGATATAGGCCAAGATCCATCATTCGATTGTATGTTTGGTCATATGTGTATATGTTGTATGTTTTGGTCATATGTGTATGTTTGTATGTTTGGTCAAAGATTCAAGCAATGTTGTTTGGTTATAGGTTCAACCGAAGTCAATGGAAGCCGTAAAATTATAAAAACAATATTTAGGAAATTTACTTGAACATGTTCATCATCAGTTGTTCCTTCTCATCGCATTTCGCTTGTGCTTCCCAGAATTCCACGAGATTCCTGTGACCTTTTGGTGTTTCCGAACTTAAGACTTCGCAGATTGAGCAAAATTTAATAAGCGAGATTCTCTGATATTTTTGCCGCCATTTAAAATACTCATTGTAAGCAATGTTGTTCTTATCTAGGAAGTGCAGATAATCTGCGAGATCTTTCACTGTGTTGAAGTCCAATACGTTGATATAAGAACCAGGAATGGCAAGTTTGGCGTAGTTTGCACCTCCCATTACAACTGGTATGACATTCTCTTCTCCTATGTAAAGAAAAAAAAAATAAAGCAATGAAGATATGGTAGGTTAGACAGTTATGAAAGAATGTTTATTATTTGTACCAAATGAAATTTAAAAGCATTCAGGCGGTGGCGTGGGGGTCAGCAACGGCAGAATGACATCGATAGGCCAAACCCTGTGAGAAGCCCATTGTCCGACTAACTCCATCATCACGCCTAAAGACACTCCTATGATTGGACATTGTAATGTACGGAACTTGTACAGGGGAGGGGCAGCAGCGCAGGTGGCTAGAGAGATGGAGGGATACAAAGTGGACATATTGGGGATTAGTGAGTGTAGATGGACAGGAGCTGGGAGACAGAGGATAACATCAGGACAGACAGTGTAGTATGCTGGTGAAGAAAAGGTGCACGAAGATGGTGTGGCCATTATGATGAGCAAGCGAGCAGAGAGAGCCCTCATGGAGTGGACCCCGGTGAGCGAACGGATCATTACAGCTAAATTTTACTCCCGCTTCAGGAGGCTGTTAGTGAGACAGGTCTACGCGCCACACAACGAGAAGCAGAAAGATCACTTCTATGAAGAACTGCAGCAGACGATAGACGGATGCAAAAGAAACGATATTGTGGTACTGATGGATGACTTCGACGCTCAGGTGGGAGGAGACAACAAGGGATAAGAGAGTTGCATAGGGAGACATGGGATGGGACACAAGAATGACAACGGAAAGAGGCTGTGTGATTTTTTTGTGGCAAATGGCCTGGTCATCACAGGAACATTGTTTCAACACAAAGATATTTACGAGGCAACATGGGTCTCGGCAAATGGCAGAGTGAAGAATCAGATTGACCATCTTTTGATCAGTAGGCGGTTGAAATCTGCAGTCCTCGACACTAGAGTGCAGAGGGGGGCCAACGTCAACAGCGATCACTACCTCGTAAGGACTAGGATTCGGGTGAAACTCAGCAAGTACGCCAACATGGAAAAGTTCAAGCCCAGGTTCAACACGAACAAGCTGAAGGATAAACACACAAAACGCATGTACTGTGAGGCAGTGGGGCGCAGGTTAGAGGAGAACAGAGGAGAGGAAAAGAAGAGGTAGAGGAGTTGTGGGAGGAACTGAGGAGGGCATTCGTGGAGTCAGCGGAGGAGGTCCTTGGGTTCCAAAAAGGAAAGAGAAACGTCTGGATCAGTCAGCAAACCTGGAAGGTAATGGACGAAACGAAGGAAATCAAGACCAAGCTGGACAGTACTAAGTCGGAGAGGATACGGAACAAGATCAGGGAGCAGTACAGGGACAAGAGAGAGGTCAAGAGGAAATGGATGACAGAGAAGGCCCAGGTAGCAAAGACAGCAGCAGAGAACGGGAGAGCTAAGGAGTTGTACGACATCACCAGCCAGTTGAGCGGCAGGGGGCCGAGGAAGACAGCGGCAGTTACCAACAAGGAGGGAAGACTTTAAGGAGAAAAGGCAGGCAAGATGGAAGGAGCACTTTGAGGGAGTCTTGAATAGGGAGGCACCACCAAACTCACCGACAGATGAAGAAGTGGGGCAGGGGGAGCTGGACATCGATACGGAACCACCAACAGAGAAGGAAATTAAAAGGGTGGTGCAAACTCTCAAGAATGGGAAGGCACCAAGAATCGACCAGATAATAGCAGAACTGTTGAAGGTTGATACATAAAGCACCTGTGTGGAACTCGGGCACCTCTTTGACCTGATTTGGCGGGAAGTGAAATTGCCGGAGCAGTGGAAACAGGGCCTGATATGTAAGATACCGAAGAAAGGGAATCTACAGCAATGTGGAAACTGGAGAGGAGTGACACTGCTATCTATTGCTAGCAAGGTGATGGGAAAGATTCTGATTAGCAGAATACAAGATGGTGTGGGCCACAGGCTGAGGAAAGAGCAGGCAGGATTTAGATCAGGGAGAGGCAAAGTCGAGCAGATCTTCATCCTACACAACATCTTGAAACAAGTGGACGAATGGAATGCAACTATGTACTTTCATTTTGTCGACTTCGAGAAGGAGTTCAACTCGGTGCACAGAGACAGTCTGTGGAGAATCATGAAAGCATATGGGATTCCAGACAAGTTCTTAGGATTGGTGAAGGCGCTGTATGACGGATTCACATGCGCAGTGATTGATGAAAGAGAAATAACGGAGAGATTCCCGGTGGTCACCGGCGTGAAGCAGGGATGTTGCATGTCGGGATTTTTGTTTCTCATGGTCATTGACTGGGTGATGAGGAAGACGGTGGACGGACAGAGAACAGGTATCAGATGGGACTTTACAATGCTGCTGGAGGACATTGACTACGCAGACAACCTGCTTCTACTAACATCAAGGGCAGACCACATGCAGGAAAAAACAGCCAGGCTAGAGAAAAATGCAGGCAGGGTAGGCTTGAAGCTAAACCCACAGAAGTGCAAGTGGATGAAGGTCAACAGCCGGAATAACGAGGGACTGAGAGTGAGAGAGAGCATGGTGGAGAAAGTGGACAGTTTCACCTACCTGGGGGCGCAAGTGACTAAGGACGGAAGAGCAACATTGGACATCAAGAAGAGGGCAGCACTGGCGTATGCAAGCCTCAACAGGCCCGATGATATCTGGAGCGCAAGAAACATCAGTAAAAAGACAAAGGCTACGCTTTTCAAGACGTTAGTGCTTTCAGTGCTTCTCTATGGCTGTGAAACATGGAAGATGACAAAAGGAGAGGAAAAGAAACTTAATATCTTCCAGACCAAGTGCCTTAGTAGAATCTTCCGCATCAGATGGCATCACCATGTTCCAAACAAGGAAGTGCTGGAGAACCAATCAATGACCAGGTGAGAAGGAGGAGATGGTGCTGGATTGGACATGTCCTGAGACACGAGGCAATTAGCGACTGTGCTGTTGCCCTTGGATGGAAGCCAGAGGGGAAGAGAAGCAGAGGCAGACCCAAAACTACCTGGCGTCGCACTGTAGAGAAGGAGAGAGACAGACAAGGATGCAGCAAATAAGTAGAAGCAAGGCAGGCGGCAAACAACCGCTAGCAGTGGAAGAAAGATGTTCGGGCCTTGTGTGCCTCTGGCACAAGGAGAATTAACTTAATTGAAAAGCTTCACACCAGCAGCCAGTTTTCCTGCCCGCTCGTCCAGGACAACAAACCAAATTTTAAATTTTAATTTAATATTTTTCACCACAGAAACTTGAAGACTCAAAGCTTGACATGGATTATGGGAAATAGTCATAGATTTTTTAAAAGACAACCCAAGTGTATGGGACATAGGACTTGAACTCGTCACCTAAGCACTTGACCACCACAACACCGGCTGCTTGGGGCCCATATTTTAATTCCCCGCGAATTGCTCGGAGGTTGATAGCAAAGGATATCCGGAGTTTGAGTAGCCAATCAGCGCGCGCGTTCAACGCTATTCACTGTTTTAGTATACACTAATGCTGTCTGTGTTATTACTCAGCAACAAACAAGATTAAACAGTGCTAAGGGTCAGTTTCCAAACTTCAGGATAAAGCTAAACATTTTAAAATCAAAGCTTAGGATCAAATCATTAATCTAGGTTAGGCATAATTACTTTTTTAGCAGGGATCTTCTATGGGAGACTTAAATAAGTGGGTTTTTTTCAATTCGGCGGTGTCTTGATCTTCAGTGATGAAGTAGAAAGAAGCAGTTCCTAAAGAGTGGAAACTCCGGGTTCAAATCCAATCCACGGATATGATTTTTAATTTTCTTATTTTCTCTGCTACAAGTCCTGGGACACAGTGTCCTATATTAACGATTACAGTATATTCAAAGCAAATTACGGAGTAACGATTATCCTTAACTTAGAGGAGAGATCATGTTGTGTCAACGACAAAGGAGGCAGAGAAGAAAGACCCTGGAAACGAGGTTGAAACTTTCCATCGGTGGACCAGGTAAAATGGAACTGATCATGCATGGAGATGAAGAGTACATGATGAACAGTATTCTAGAATAGTCATCTCCTTAAAAATGGGTACAAATTCAGTTTCATAAAGGTATACATTATAAATACTGTAGTTATTTAGTTGTACTTAAATGAAAGTGTCCTTGCCCGGATATCAGCCATTTTTTTGCTATTATTACCAAACTAAAACTTAACTTGTATTTGTACAGCTACATGTATTCTTGCAGTATTAGATGAAAATCAAATTTGGCATAGTTGTCATTTATGATTGCAAATGCGAAAGCTGCACCTAGTGGGAAACACAAAACAGATATCACAAATTTATTTATTTCACATGTGACCTGTCCATTACCAACATTTAGTTTCACTTCCAGATCTTGTGGGCTTTAGTGAGGGATGAAAAAAAGAAATTTCCTGAACCGAAATCTCTGAATACAGTTGGAAATCTGGCAAGTGGGCGGGTGTGTTAAAACGTTAAATGTGTGTCCAGATCCAACTTTTTCCAAAATAAAATAAAAAAAATTGGATCGGATTCAGAGCCACCTTCAGCTTTACAAACTTTGCAAAAAGTTGGATCTCAACCCACTGATGACTTTCCAGCAATAAAACATGGGGATCACGCAGATTATTTTTTAGTTATTATCACTTGAAGCTAAAGTTTCTGAGAGGTTATAGTGTTGCTATGGTGACCTGTTAAGTTGAAAAAATGTGTCCTTTCCCGCGAAAACGTATGCTAACGGTTTTGTGTTAATTAAACGGGTAAAAGTCAACGGATAATCAACGGGTAACCAACGGATTTTCTAGCAACTTAAACGCTATTCTCAACACTTCCAACGGGTGCACAAAAAACCCTAACGGTTTGCAATTTTTTCCCAACGGTTTGTCAAGATATCTTCAACGTTTTCTCCAACACTTTCAACGAGTAGAAAAAGCCGCTGTATCAACAGTTCAAGTTGTTAGCCAACGCTTTTCAACACTTTGGACGCTCCGCAGTTGCTTTTCAAATAGGGAGCCGCTTTAGAAAAAAACAGTGAACTTTTATCCGTTCCGCTACGGGGCAATAGGCGCATGGTCCCGTTACGGAACGATAAAAGTTCACTGTTTCTTTACAAAAATTATTGGAATCGTTCCACCGACTGTCGACCAAAGAGCAAAGGGGCCATAGGCGCCTATTGTCCCGTAGCGGAACGGATAAAGTTTCACTGTTTCTTTACAAAATTGATTGGAACCGTTCCACTTTTTATCGGACCCGTGCCATTTTTGGTCTGCCGTGTAAACGCGCCCTATTCTAATATCCCTAAGTAATTAAAAATAACACCTGTAATTGTAATTATTGCCTTGTTCTACCTGGAACATGTGTCCGAGATAAATTTATGGAAAAGGCGGCGCTTATGCTCGTCCTTTCCTTCTTTTGAATATTGTTTAACTTTGTTGTGTAATAGCCACAAATCGTCATTTTCTCTGTAAATTTGCTGTGTAACTTAATTCTAGATATTGTAACTCGTTCCCTGTAATTTTTGTAACTTGTCATACTTCGTTCGTGCTAATCTGATGTTGACAAACCTGTAAGATCCCGTCGAGACAAACGATTTGCTTTGAAGTGGAAAAAGTATGTTAATGTCTGACGCGCAGGCGTAGTGCGTCTCGCAGGCGTCATTTTGACGTGTGATTGGCACTTGATTGCTCACTCAGACTAAGAACATATAAAAATAGCTGTATACCTAACAAATGAGAAGTTAAGCAGGTCTGTAAGATCGACCCAAGAGCACCAAATACACAGCAGGAGTGTTGAGGAGTCTTTCTCCCCTCAAAATATTTCCTTCAACAATATTAACTGGGACCTCCGACAATCTGAAGGTTGGAGATGGGATGAACATATTGAGTTAAAACACTGCTATCAGTATTATTGTGCTAGTTCCTGCCAGAAATGAACTAATTTAGTGATGGGATAAGTCACAGAAATCCTTATCAAAATATTTTACTCAGGAAAATAGACCCATAAATTTCTGACCTTTTATTTTTGACGACAATTTTTATTGGCTCCATTAAAGGCTAGGCAATGAGACTGCTTAGATCTGTTTAGGACCAACTCTTCAAAAATAACATTTAAACCAACCTTAACTTAGTTGTACGTTTTTTCGAGTGGGTCTTCGTTTTCTTCGGTCTTCAGTCTTCGTTTTCGATACTACCCTATACAATGCTATCTTCATGAGGGCGTTGTCGAGCTCGAATCGTCTACAGTACTGCCTGAAATTTTCTATTTAACATACGCGGCGACGACGACATCGAAACCGACACGACTTCCCAATTATCCGACGAGGGTGTCAATTTCTGGGTGTTCCAAAACTAAGACCGGGTATTGGCTTTCGTAGACCAGGGTCTTAGTTTTCGTAGTTTGAAAACTAAGACGCATTGTAAATAGTGGAAAATGATTACGGGAAAGAAACCCGGGAACACCTACTGCCAGTCAGAGATTGGGCGCTGGATGTTGTCTTCATACATACTTTCATTTACAG
>NC_090884.1:60241490-60246490 GCF_036669925.1 Montipora capricornis
TTATGTCTCCTTAAACCCAAGGGCTCCTAGGAGAGAGACTTAATAGATTTTGATCTGTCTAGAGCGAGTTTCAATCGAGAGTCGTAAAACCAAAAGCAAAGTTATTACTTCGGTCAATCAAAACGGACGGAGACATTCCAGTAAACCAATCAAAACTAGAAGCAATTACACGCAGCCAACACAAAGCGCGGGAAAATGTGCACACGCGAGCCACGATTGGCTTTGGTTTTACTACTGGTTGGTTGAAAAAGTGACGCGAGAACTTTGAACCAATCACGGAGTGAAGTAATGCAAAACCAATGCAATTCGCTAATTACTTACGCCACTCAACTGAAAACCGCTCTTTTTTTACTAGTCAATGGGGGGCAGGTTAGGAGTCACTGGAGTCATTGTTTGCTCAAAAAATTAATACAAATGTAGATGTTGCAGTGGGGAGTAGTTTTGAGTGCTAAATACGATATAAATGAATTTATTATATGGCAAGCAATTGTCAGGCTAAATGAAGCATTGTGATTGGGTGGTTTTTGGTCGGGATTTTACAGTCTGGGCCATTACCATAAAAACGGTCCATAATTTAATTTTTTCATCACAACAAGACAATTATTGAGGAATTTTTGCGCTTTACAAGCAAGTGATCTATAATCAGCATATACAGGCGTCGCTGGCAGCCGCTATCAGTCCATTAGCGATCTCACCCAGCACATGAATGAATGAAATGAGGCCTGACCACAACACCGGGCCTACTCTTTACGTATAGTGTCTGGGTTCTTTTACGTCCCACTGAGTTGTGACCATTCAAGGGTTGTGAGACAGCTCCTCCGGTTGATAGCCCTTATACGAGAAGACTTGAAAGTCTTAACCATTTGCGGATGTAGTTACAAAGGCAGCATTTTTTCCTAAGTTATTTTAAGACCTTGAGTGGTGGTCCGGCCGGAGTCGAACTCACGACCTACCGCATGACAGCCCGATGCTCAACCAACTGAGCTACCGGTGCGCAGTGGAAACAATGCCATATAATAAACTACTTACTAACCTCACTTGCTCCGGGTCATACTGGAGAATATTGGGCATTGGTCGTTTTTGTATGGACCTCCCAACACTTGGTCCGTATTGCCACGACCTCTGGCCAAATCCAATATTCCCTCAGTACGGCCCTTGCACTCGATTAGTCAGAGGTTTTAACCTATTAAAACATTACATTGAAGTGTAGGTTAAAGATGAAAGGAAGCAGTAATGCTTGTACTTAACTGGACAATTTAAACAATACTTGTCTCTTATAGACTATAAACGACACCTTTAAAAATTCAACGGGATTTGAAGCCATGACCTATGCAATGCACGTGCAATGCTGTACCAACTGAACTATGAAGCCTCTCAGTTGGGAGCAGATTTTCATTTCCTTGTTCTGCCATTCACAGTTTATCACAAATGATATAGCGACAGGTGCACATCTTAAAAAACATTTACAAATTCCCTCTTAAGAGTGACACCTACAGGCAGAGATTAATTTTCACTCATTCTAATACCAGACAATCTTACTTGTTGGTGGGGGCTAGTTAAATGGGATACTTGCTATCTTGAATAATACCTGGGCAAGTTGTCATGTCCTTTTGTGCCCATTTGTACTTGGCAAGACTTGTGAGCATCTGCAAAACTGCACAATGAACATCTTGAAAAGGCTGCTTAGAAACTTCCATGAGGACCTGAAGTGGTCGAGGAGCCATAGCATCAAAGAGACGCTTGGTAACCTCTGACAGATCATCTGAAGGCATGTCAGCAGAAAAAAAAATGGAAGCTAAGGCTTCCAGGGAAAGAGTGTTCAAATCGCCCTCGGGAGATCTGATGTTGAAAAAGAGGATTTTCATTACCTCACCATTAGGGTTTTTGTCATCAAACACTACTCTTAGACCCATCTCGGAGCGTGCTATGGCACCAACCGTTTGTGTTGCATTCATTCTGAGAATATAATCATCTGCTTTCAGGAATGAAACTAGTTTCTGAAAGAAAGCTGGGTACTTTTCCGCCACCTGTACTGGTCTTGATTGGGCCAAGTTACCAAAGAACCTTACAATACCTGATAAAAATTAATGATGAAAGCAAAATTTTCAGTTCACTTCATATTAAAAAGTATAACGGTTACCACACAGTAATACAAGGGTCAGTAGGACAAATGGGGTAAACAAAAGAATAGGAAGTACACTATTAACAAATGGTAACTGGATCATTGAAACTATTTCTGTCTAATGTATCACTATCTACACTGTAGCAAAAGGTATCTCCTTTTCCTGTGTCAGAAAAAGGTAACTTATGTAAAATGCTGAGTATCTCGAATTTGGTGTGAATTTGAAAGGAAAAAGGGGGTGTATTTTTAGCCTCCCACACTGAGCATTTTAGGGTAGTCATATTTTACCCTCCTCATAAATTCCTGCTTACCCAAAAGCAACATTCCTTTTCCAAAGTTTGACCCATGAGGCAATGCAATTTTCCCTTTCGTAAACAAAAGATGCCATTTGGACGAGACTAAGAACAATTTTCACTGTTAACTTTGTCGTTTGCAAATGAGGAAAAAAGCACTTAATCTAGGACTAGATTAGCTGTGTATATCACTTTAAATTTTAAAAAAAACTGACAAAAAACCTTAGAGAAAAATTGGAAAAAAAACAGAAAAAGTTGATTGAATGATGTCGAACTGGGTCTAATGGCTTAAAGGCAAATGCACTTAACCAGTGAGTCTACACTACAGAAACAATGACTTCAAATTGGCAATTTCAAAGTATTTAAATGAAGCTAATCCTAACAATTTATTGAAAGACAACCGAAAAAAAGGCTTGGTTACTAAGAATGGCATTGACCGTCAAAAATGGCATTGCTTGTTTACCAAAGGGAAATTAGCTGAGGCAACCTGGTCAATCACAATTCAGTCATTATCTAACGATGGGCAATAAATATGACGAGCCCGCCAGGGTGACTCAAAATACAAACAACGAGTAAAAATACTTACCGGTAGTGATACGTACTACACACCAAAACATCTAATAAGCTATTAACTGTTATTATTATACATTGGTGTCACAAGCTCGATTTGGATTGGCTATAAGCACGCAGCTAATTCTTGCTTGCTCTGTTTCTCTTACATCGTAGCTACAGACAATAGATTTTATATATGTAGAATTGACGTCATACCTACATACAATCGTTTTATGCATGCAGAAGTGACGTCACCTAACACACTAAGAGCAGTTCGATCAGTTTTGTCATGGCGGAGCTCAGCTCAGGAAAATGCATAGTAAAACAATTATTGAATTCGGTTTTTGCATGTTAGTGATAATTATCAAGGCCTCAGTTTGTGTTATCCGCCTCAGCCTTCGGCTTCACCAGATAACACAAACTTTGGCCTTGATAATTATCGCTAACATGCTCAACCTCATCCAATAATTGTTAATTATCCAACTTTTTTGCTCTAAATTTCTAGCAAATGAATTGTAAACAACTGAGAACGTGCGACAGATTTATGCCTGCGGGGCAACATCAGCATATAAACTAGTCAAACCGGTTCTCTTCTGTACAATAACCAAGTGTACAAGAACTAACTGTACAATATTGTGGAATCTTTGCACTCTTTTCGTGCGTTTTCTGTACAATAACTAATACAGTTGGATAATAATCACTTTTAATGCTTATAAAGAAGTCTGTTATTTATACCTGCCATGCTGTTAACCCCTCAGTTCCCCGCTAAAGGTGTTCGGCATGTGATGTCACCCTCCAGAACTCAGTGGGTAAAATTTCATTTGCTAAACTGCAGGAAAGGAATGTTGCTTTCAGGTAAGCAGGCATTCATGGGGAGGAAGTGAAATACAGCTCCCTAATAACGACTGCATGAGAGGCTAGGTGTGTTTTGTACTCTACCTTTTTAAGGACTGGAATGATCTCTTACCAGCCACCCATTGCACAGTAATCATTCATACAACATGACTTAAAGCCACTACATTTGGGCCTGGTTCAGACAACGTACCTCACATGAGCCGAATCAAATTCGAATTTAGACCGACCCAAATTAACTAATCCTGTCTGAATTGATTCAGACGCCGAACTTAATTGCGCCGAAATTAATTCACAGAAGTATACTATGACTGAAGAAAATTGCAAAGTTGTAATAATTTCTGCATTTGATTTGGCTCAAGTGAAGTACGGCATCTGGATCAAAGCCGCTCCACAGCCATAATTCCCGGCTAAGCCAGGTGGGAAGAATTGCTTGGCCGATCTGAATTAGAACGGCCATTCTGAATTCATTCAGACGCTGTACTTCACATGAACTTAATTCCCTGAATTCGATTCGGTTCATGTGAAGTACGGCATCTGAACTGGACCTAATTTTCTCCTATTCACCTGAATCTTCAATTCGGCATGATGAATGAAACAACGTTGAGTGACTGCTCTCATTTTTGTTTCAACTAGTATGACAGTTATTGGACCTTGACGATATTATGATGGAGGTGGATTGGTAGGTTGTGAGTCTTCCTGGTGACCACATGATGTTAAACCATTTTAGGTTGGCGCCCCCCCCCACCCCCCCCCTTTTTGTTTACCATTGTCTGTTTTGAGTTTTCAAAAAAAAAGTGATGTGAGGAATGCTGCGAATGGCACAGTAAAATATTTTTTTAAACTTTTAATTTGAAATATAAACATTAATTTTTGCCTGTACAGAATTTTAGTTTCAACTTCAACCCCAGGGTAAACAGGACACTTCGCCACAGGAGAGGTATTGGGAGGAAAAATTCTCTCTACTAGTTTCTGCTCTTTCCTGCCACTCCCCTTTTTCAGCAGCTTGAAACTGTTTTGCTTTTTAGATCAATTCTGATTTTCTTTTTGCATTTCTTTTTTTTTACTCTGACCGACTAACTCAAAATTAAGAAACACATTCACCGACTAATGGGAAAAAAATGGTGATGGTGAAAAAAGGAAAGGAAAGAAACTTTATTAAAGTGTCTAGTCGTTTTAGC
>NC_090884.1:60251490-60261490 GCF_036669925.1 Montipora capricornis
CATTGTTTCAACACAAAGATATTCACAAGGCAACATGTGTCTTGGCAAACGGGAGAGTGAAGAATCAGATTGACCATCTTTAGATCAGTAGGCAGTTGAAATCTGCAGTCCTCGGCTCTAGAGTGCAGAGGGGTGCCGATGTCAACAGCGATCACTACCTCGTCAGGACTAAGATTCGGCTGAAACTCAGCGCGTACGCCAACATGGAAAGGTTCAAGCCCAAGTTCAACACGGACAGGCTGAAGGACAGAGGCACAAAACGGATGTACTGTGAGGCAGTGGAGCGGAGGTTAGAGGAGAACAGAGGAGAGGAGAGAGAAGAGGTAGAGGAGTTGTGGGAGGCACAGAGGAAGACATACGTGGAGTCAGCTGAGGAGGTCCTTTGGCAAACCCTGGATCAGTCAGCAAACGTGGAAGGTGATAGACGAAAGGAAGCAAATCAAGACCAAGCTGAACAGTACCAAGTCAGAGAGGATACGGAACAAGATCAGGGAGCAGTACAGGCAGAAGGATAAGCAGATGAAGAGAAGCGTGAGAGAGGATAAGAGGAAGTGGATGACAGAGAAGGCCCAGGCAGCACAGACAGCAGCAGAGAACGGGAGAGCTAAGGAGTTGAACGACATCACCAGACAACTGAGCGGTAGGGGGCCGAGGAAGACAGCGGCAGTTACCAAGGAGGGAAAACTTCTTAAGAGTAAGGAAAAAATGCAGGCAAGATGGAAGGAGCACTTTGAGGGAGTCTTGAATAGGGAGGCACCACCAAAGCCACCGACAGATGAGGAAGTGGGGGAGGGGGAGCTGGATATCGGCACCAAACCCCCAACAGAGAAGGGAATTAAAAAGGTGGTGCAAACTCTCAATAATGGGAAGGCACCAGGAATTGACCAGATAACAGCAGAACTGTTGAAGCTTGATACAGAAAGCACCTGCGTGGAAATCAGGCACCTCTTTGACCTGATTAGGTGGGAAGAGACACTACCGGAATGTGGAAACTGGAGAGGAGTGACGCTGCCACCTATAGACCTAATCGGCTAACTCAATGTTGTACCCAATTCAAATCTCCCGGGATTAAGATTCTTTGTGTGTTGTATTTGCATGATAATGTAGCATTCATATGTAAATGATATGGAAATACCTGGAACAAAACGTTTTATTCCCAAAGGGTTTGAATTGGGTACAACATTGAGTTAGCCGATTAGGTCTATTGCTAACAAGGTGATGGGAAAGATTCTGATTAGCAGAATACAAGGCAATGTGGACCACAGGCTGAGGAAAGAGCAGGCAGGATTTCGATCAGGGAGAGGCAAAGTTGAGGAGATCTTCATCCTACGTAACATTTTGGAACAAGTTGACAAATGGAATACAAGCATGTACTTTTATTTTGTCGAATTCGAGAAGGTGTTTGACTCGGTGCACAGAGACAGCCTGTGGAGAATCATGAAAGCATATGGGGTTCCAGACAAGTTGATAGGACTGGTGAAGACGCTGTACGACGGATTCACATGCGCAGTGATTGACGAAGGAGAAATAACGGAGAGATTCCCGGTGGTCACCGGCGTGAAGCAGGGATGTTGCATGTCGGGATTTTTGTTTCTCATGGTCATTGACTGGGTGATGAGGAAGACGGTGGACGGACAGAGAACAGGTATCAGATGGGGCTTAACAGTGGTACTGGAGGATATTAACCACACAGACGACCTGCTTCTACTAACATCAAGGGCAGACTAAATGCAGGAAAAAACAGCCAGGCTGGAGGAGAATGCAGGCAGGGTAGGCTTGAAGCTGAACGCACAGAAGTGCAAGTGGATGAGGGTCAACAGCCGGAATAACGAGGGACTGAGAGTGAGAGAGAGCATGGTGGAGGAAGTGGTCAGTTTCACCTACCTGGGGGCGCAAGTGACTAAGGACGGTGGAGCAACATTGGGCATCAAGAAGAGGACAGCACTGGAGTATGCAAGTTTCAACAGGCTCATTAAATCTGGCGCGCAAGAAACATCGGTAGAAAGACCAAGGCAATGCTTTTCAAGACAGTAGTGCTTTCAGTGCTTCTCTACGGCTGTGAAACATGGAAGATGACAAAGGGAGAAGAAAAACAAAACTTAATATCTTCCAGACCAAGTGCATCAGAAGAATATTCCGCATCAGATGGCGGCAGCATGTTCCAAACAAGGAAGTACTGGAGATGGCAGGAGTAGACCCAATAAGTGACAAGGTGAGAAGGAGGAGGTGGTGCTGGATTGAAAATGTCCTGAGAAAAGAACCGAAGAGCGACTGTGCTGTTGCCCTTAAATGAAAGCCAGTGGGGAAGAGAAGCAGAGGCAGATCCAAAACTACCTGGCGTTGCACTGTAGAGAAGAAGAGGGACAGGCAAAGATGAAGCACATGGGCAAGAGCGAGGCAGGCAGCAAACAACCGCCATTAGTGGAGGGAAGATGTTCGGGCCTTGTGTGCCTCCTGGCACAAGGAGAATTCACTAATTAACTACAAAAAGAAAAATGAAAAACGGCAACAGCAACGGTGGTTCGTCGGTCAACATTCGCGGGTAACAGTATCCTCTGACGTCGTAGATTTTGCACTGATGCCCGCTCAGAGACCTTTGGCGGGAAACAGTTTTATTGACAGATGTCATGTGACCTCGGAGTAACCAATGAGAGCGCGCGCTGTTGAGGGAAAAGATTCAGCTATATAACAATACAAGTTATTTACTCTCGAGGCTGTATCATGCTTCAGTGTACTCGATATCCATTGTTTTAATGCAAACAACCCCCCAAAAATGAACTGTATTATGGGATTTGCGAAAATAGCGAATTCAAAGGTACTTTTGCACGGTTTATGAATATGCAAAAAAGCATGTATGGCCAAAAGGGCTATGAAAAATTATTTAAGTATATAGCCAGCAAAAATTGTAAGCTGCTGATACAGCTGGAAGTGCCTCAACTTTTAAAATTACTTTACAAAAACAACTTTATTACAAATCATCACCACCACCACCACCATCATCATTTCTATCATCATCAACATCATCATCATCATTGTCTAGTTCTAAATGATTGTTTCCTGAAAAGTCTTTTACATATTCATTAATCAATTGTACAGATTCATCAGACGGTTGTCTATCTTCATAGAGCTTTGCAGATACTTCACTTGAGACAATAATAACGTTGCGAAAGCTTCTAACCTCAAGTTTTGGCTTTCAATTACTTGGAAGGAGAAGCATTTGAAATAAATTGTCGCACCTTCTGCATGTTGTTGGCATTTCTTGAAGTTTCACGCTTCCTGGATTTCCTTCGGGTCTCGTTTTGAGAACGCTTTTGTCCTTTTGCATTCACCTGGCGGGTGTATTTGAGGTCTTCTGTGACTTTTGCAAAAGGCTTGCTTCAATTTCTGTTACCTTTCCTTTCACCTTTGTAAAATTGCCAATAAGTTTTTCATCAAACTGCTTGGGAAAGTAGTGCCCTGGAACAAGTTTTCCTGCTAATAATAATACTTTAATAATTTATTCATTTCTATCAAAAAATTTATTTAAATAAAATTTATTTATACCGCGCAAATTCAACTATGCAGTTTTCAACTATGCAGTTTTCAAATGTTTTCAAATCGTGCCAGCTGCATTAAAATATGATCGCCGGCGCGTAAATACTCATTGTTGGTTAGTACTTATGTTTCTCTTCTTGTAATTTGAGAGGGGGGAGGGGGAGGGGGGTGCGCGAAAAAAATTGAGCATCACATTTCTCATACCCGCACAAAAATAGCCCTGTATTGGTGGTTTTCATCTGACGTCACGGCGGCCATGTAAGTGTACAGAACAATAGTGCAAAATGTCTTTTGTGAATTTGACTCTATTATTATGCAAAAACTTGTGGAACAATTTTCTATTGTTTTGTACACCAGCATGGCCATCTCATCACGTGGATGAAAACCAAGGATTAGTAAGCACCAGCCCTTGGAAGCCGGAGTAGATGCATTCTCGTTCCAGAGCTCCGATTCTTTTGGATCCGTGGCGCTGGCCAAAAGGACCGCAGCTCTGGGAACGAGAATGCACCGTCCTTATAGAGAGGATGGTCGTTGAATGAAATTTTAAAAAGTTGGCCTTTCTTTTGCGAACTTGGTTTTTTAGGGGGTCTAAAGAAGAACTAGAGATCTTTTCCTCTTTTCTACTCATCTACCCCTTCCTCATCCTCTCCAGTACCTCTATCCTTCCCCACCCTTCTTTCACGCATCTATCCCCCTTTATTCCCACCCCCTCTACACAACACTACTCACAGAGATTTCATATTTCTCAAGACCTTTCTGTATAGTCACCAGAACTAGACCTTGAACTTCCTACCTCTTGGATCTGATGCCTATTCCTTAATCCATATGCCCAAGCAAGCAATTGATGCAGATACCACAGAATAATTTATAAATGAATATTTTATTATTCACTTCAGGCCACTCTCGGTCAAAACTTTGATTTATTCACAAATGTGCTGTACGAAACCAGAGCCACATATGGCAGAGTCACGCCATCGCAATTGCATAAATGAAATCGATTTCTACAGAGAAATAGAGGAATTGAAAGGTACACTTAAGACAAAAGACTCACTAAAAATTGTTATTTAGAAAATGATTTTTACAACAAGGCCAAACATTTCTTGAAAGAAAAAAAAGCAGAGAAGCAACTCCGCCTTTCAGGAAACAAAGATTGATTTAAGCCGAAACAATTAACATACAGAACATAAGGGAACAACAGATGATAACTCAAAGAAAATGGGTTTACAGCAACGGCAAACTCTTTACAGGAAACAACAAGAAAGTAGTTCCAAAACGGGAACAGTTTCAAATCTTGTCCCAGGTACACAGTCGAATTTCTCACAGCGAACAGCAAATTACGGAAAGTGGCTTCACGAAATTATGCCGCAGAAAACAGCCAGAAAGTTGTCAACACATCCATTCCATGCACACAAAATGCCCAACAACCACTGGCATCTCCAACATTCCTCTCTTTGATAGAGATCGAATTGATGTAAATTTCCCCCTTCTACTGGCCCAACATGTTTTTAGTAAAAAATAGAGCGGTTTTCAAATGAGTGTCGTAAAACCAAAACCAAAGTAATTACTTTGGCCAATCAAAAAGACGGAGACAATCCAGTAAACCAATCAAAACTCGAAGTAGTTACACGTAGCCGACACAAAGCGCGGGAAAATGTGCACGCGCGATCCACGATTGGTTTTGGTTTCACTTCTGATTGGTTGAAAAGATGGCGCGAGAACTTTGAACCAATCACTGAGTGAAGTAATGCAAAACCAAAGCAATTCGCTAATTACTTTCGACACTCAATTGGAAACCGCTCTAACTGACATCAAAAACCATTAATATGCTAGAGTAGTAACCAAGTTAGGAGAAGTCCAATGACTTATTTCTCCGACAACATTAAACCTAGGCCTGTGTAGTGCTACTACTCTTACTTTCGAGATTTTTTCAAATAGTTTTCCTTTATATCCAGTTTTAAAACAGGCCATTCTGCAAATTGTTTTGGTCTAAAGGAGCTTTTTATAGGTTAACTAATTGGATTCCTTTTTTTTTTTAGAAAAAAAGATGTAAATCTTTGTCATATCTTCGTCATAAAGCCCAAACTAGACTAATTACTTTAAGCAATTTCGAAAAGCGCATGCAACTAGAAGGGCCAATCAGAATCCGAGGCAAGTTTATGAAGCGTGCTAAATAAGCGGGAAAACAGTCTCGATTGCATGTTCTCATTGGCAAAAAAAGAGGCGAGACATTTTTACGCCAATCACAAAGCGTAATCGTAATACCGTAATTACTTTCGACAATTATTGAAAAAACTACTCTAATAGATTAATGCATACCGCGCATGGTATAACGTATATCATATGCTGTATGTTTCCCTTTTCTTGATGGGGGAAGGGGAATGGCGAAAAGAGAACGTTTAATCGGGGGTGAGTTTTAGCCTCGCAGATACCCACTATCCCTTTCGACCTAATTTGCTATTTATTATTTAGAATGTTCTCGTATGTTTACGACAAGATAAAATCTGCCATTGCAGTAGTCAGGAACAAGAGTGAATTAAGTAAAGCTATGATCCTCGCATTTATGGACGCAATTTTAGCGATTGCGTAGAGAAGCCTAGAAAAATTCAGGACTTCAACAGGGTTTGAACCCGTGACCTCGCGATACCGGTGCGACTCTGGCCTACTGAGCTATGAGGCCACTGACGTCGGGAGCTGCAGTCACGCGTGACATGGCTTCTTCTAATTGGTTAAAACTGGCGGCCCTTTGTTTGTTTCGCGCGCAAAGTGTATTTAAAAATAAGCTCATTCATAGGAGATAAAAACTTTTGTCCAACTGTGGGTGATGACTGTCTCATATCTGGTCATTTTACATTCATGTCGTTTATGTGTTTTACCTCGTTTAATTTAGCATGAGTGACGTCAACCGATAGATTGTGCGTTGATATTTTTTCAGAGACATAGTACATGGCGGGATCGCTCTTTTTAGACGATCAGAGAAAATGACACCTGCAAGGAAAGATGTGACAGTTGTAGACTACGAGTTTAATCTCCTGCAGTTGCCTAAGGGCAATCTTGGCGAAACGTGGATTGAGATTTTCGTTCAACGCACTTGTTCGTAAATGTTCGGACCAAACACTAAATAAAACGCCAAAGTTTAATGAAAAAATCTTTCCCTGCTTTTCCTCAAAATAAAGTCACCACTAAAAAAAATGCACACTCCGTCAAAAACCTACGCGAAATACAAAACAAGTCACTCAATTTAAAAATCGCGATCGGCCCATTGCTAATGGACGTAAAGAAAAAAAAAGAGGCGACAACACCATTCCTGTTACTTTATTTATTATGGACTGGAAATCACCTTATCTTCTCTTTTCTTAAAATTTTCTTACTGATGAAGAACGTCCACTCGATTATCTTGGGATCGAGTCACATATCCATGTAATTATAACACTTATTTCAAGGTTTTCCCAAATAATTAACTGCCACGGAAAGACAAAATAATTTTTAAGGCTAATGGACGCCTCAGATAAAGTCAATATGCGAACCCTATAAAGAAATTGATTACCTCATCAATATTTGAAAAAAAGGTGTTCTTTAAGTCTACTTAGAAAGAAAAGCGACCCAAGAAGATTGGTAAATTAGCATGGTGTGAAGTAGCTAAAACAAACTCTTTGCTAACGTCAATTCAGTTAAGCCAGCTTTGTCATGAAGATCCGAGACAGGGAATTCGCCATCTGCTCGGAGACATTTATATGTTGATTGTATTGTGACGAGAAAAAAAAACTTCCAAAGTAAGTTAAAACAAAAGATATTGGTTTTCCCGTATAATTAATTAATTAATTAAGTGAAGGTAATTTTGAATGTAAGAATAGAAAGAGGAAACCAGCTTTTATTCCACATCAACTGATTGAGTAGTGACGTAAACAATTAGCATTTGAGTTCAGAAAGATGACCTTATCTAAATAACCGATTTGGTCCTTGGTATTACTTTTTCCGTTATCCATAAATTCGGAATTTCCTTTAGCCCGTAGAAGGCGAATCTTTTTATCTTTTGAAACAAGATTTTTGTCGTGAAGGCATGGAAAGATATGAGACAATGTGACCGCCGACCACTGAACACTTCCGACCAACTCTCTTTGTCTCATCGACCGCTTTGGAGAAGCAACTGAGGTAAGCCGACCAAATTTGAGGAAACGACAATCAAAGTAAAGAGAATTTTGCTTATTAATAAGTCACAAGTTAACCTGAACACAAGTATTTGTGTAAAAATTATTATACTCATAAGTTAATTGACACAACCGTGCAGTAATGTCCTGTTCATGATTCAAAATGCAAATCGTAGGTATCAATTTGGAGCATAGATTTTATTTCGGAATAACATTTCGTAATCGCGAAAGGGGTAAGCTTTTTTTATGCAATGGTATCTTCTAACTGGGTTACCTTAACGTAAAGAAGGGGCATTGGTATTTTCGGTTTTGTGGTTTTGGTCTTTTAATAGATGGGGTTTTGGTACCTGTTGAGGTTTTGCGGTTTGTTGAAGACCCTCTTTTTAATGAAAACGCTTAAGCCGGTTCACGCACACAAACAAGTTTTTCTTTCCAAGTCCTATTGACAATTTATATTGAGTCGTGTGTATGAGCGACAACTAGGAGTTTTCTTTGACGACTTTTGCCTTGACAGGTCAGTTTCATTTGCTCGTATGAACAAATGAACAAGCCTTGCTTTTACAAGTTGTTACTGTAGCCAGCAAAACAAGTACGTATACACAACGGACGACAAAAAACGAAAACGCAGGGCTAAAACACAAAAAACAGTTTTACTTTTCGTCTGTTTACCCATGGCTTATGCAGCGTATTTGACGAGAGAAAATAATTGAATTTGCTGGCTTGTAGTCTGGTTTTTGCTTGAGCATTCGAAGAAACGTATGTCTATGAATCGGAGGGTGGGTTCTCCCTCGTGCAAGGCAAGCTTGCAACACAGTTTTTTTCTTGTTTCAATCCCTATAGGAATCTACTTTGGTATTCCACAAGCTTTCTCTTGATCTTAAGGATTCCTGGAGAAGAGAAGAGCAGAGTCGTTCCAACGAACAGTGCTTTTCCCTGCCATGATCATCCGCCATAAAACGAGCGGCACGAGAACAAGACCGCTCGACCCGTATAGACCAGCAAGTTCTGAAACTTGTTAGGTTTCCCTTGACAAGTGCACTTGTTCAAAAGCGCTAGCTAGCATGTTAGCTTTTGAACAAGTGCATTGACTTGTCAAGTCAAAACCCTTCTTTCCCTTGAGTAACCAGCTTTATTATCTAGATTCACACTGCCGTCTTTCGTTTTTTTTCAACATGGCTGTCCAGTGACTGTTTTCAGCACCAATGCAATACACGGCGATATCTCTCTCAGATATCCCGCTAAGACCGGAATAATTCAGTAAAACCTTACTAATCTCTTTCTTCTGGATATCAAACTGAAGCAAGCTGGTTTCTTTGCATATAACTTTGATTTTGTTAGCGACACATTAATCATATGCACTTTCTATTTATGTTTTGGATTCAATAAGCAGTCCTACTCTCTCGTGATTGATCGGTCCTACAGCTTTCCACAGTGTTTCGCTCTAATTTGTTCAATTCGGTTGACCGTAAACTGACCTATGCATATATGGCAACTTGACGGAGTTAGGATCTTTGAAATTCCCCTAAAAACTGCTAAATTTTCCGAAGCGTAAGCGTAATTAAGGGTTTCAAGACTGATATACATGTATGGTGTTTGAATTTCCATATTAGTCAAAGACCAATTTCTCTCTAAGAGATAGACAAATTGTCTCTACAGTGGCAAAACATACAACGGAAGCTTATTTGTTAGTGCATGGATTGGTGGGGGTGGTTATCAGCAAAAGTCTGAATCGTGTTGAAATAATGACAATTGGCAGCGACAGTTGATTTTGAAGCACTTAGGAGTTAGCGAGATAAACTAAAAGCATATGAGGGTTTTAGTAGCTCATACATACAAACTTGCTCCTTTTTTATAAAGCAGGACTGGTCTTGAAAGAGGAAAACAAAAGGGTGTCCCAGAATACATAACTATCGCCGGAAACATTTTTTTTTTTGTTTGGAGGTTAACGAGCCGATGAACCGTCGAGTTTGGTCAATTAACTGATGGCTTTCACTCTTATTTTTCAGCTTGAGTGACAGAACTCGATAAATTTTACAAGATGTTAATGGTGTGTTGACATTAAACTCGTCATACACTTAATACGAACGTCATTGCATATTAAAATAATGTAAAATACAAAAAGTTTGACAAAGCCTCTTTTGCAGCATCAAAGCCCAGGCAAATACAAGACGGTGGTTTCAAATACGATTTCAGTGTCCTTGAAAATCTTAACTTGTTCAAGGCGGGTGCGTTTGACGATGAAAAGATGAAGAATAATACGACAAGGCTATCTATAAATGGGTTCATCTCTACTCAAGATATACTTTTTGCCTCCTTGTACT
>NC_090884.1:60278990-60283990 GCF_036669925.1 Montipora capricornis
AGAAAGCGAATTAGTTTCAGCAGGAAAAGAAAACAAACAGCGTTTACAAACATTTTCATTATATACTTGACGTTTCGTATGCTGCAACATACATCATCATAAGTGACGGTCAAAACTGTTGCACGAAAATTTTAAAACTTGAGTAAGGCAATGGTGACTAGCCTGTGACAAAGTATTATAACAAAATCGTAACTTCCGGTAGTTGACACTTCCGGAAGAAGTTAAAGAAGAAGAAAAAGATTCTCACTACCAATGTTTTCATTAAGAGAATTCATTAAGAATTAGTTTGTTCTTCAGCCACGTGATGGAGAATGAATTGCCTTCAAACGTATGCTCGCAATGGATTTCCAGGCTATAAGCTCCACCTCTGTTAATCTTCTGCTTTCCCGTTGTTGCAATGATACGCCATTAAAATTGATATGAGACCACGCCCACCTGTATCAAGCGGCCAGTTTCTCAAGTCCTGAGAGTGGCCGTTATATACAGGTTCGACTGTAGTTGTGCGAAGAATTCAACTTCTTCAGCAGTAGAGGGTAGGGGTAGAGGAATAGGTGAGAGAACCAATCAGTACTGAATATGAATATGAAACGAGTCGGACGCGGTGGAGTACCAGTCGAAACAGGAACTAGAGGAAACGCAAGGTAAATTTTTGCAGTAATGTGGCCACTATTTTTCGAAAATGTAACATACTGCAAGGAATGAACTTTGTCAGTGTTGAATAACGTAATGAATAATCAAGTGAAGGTATGATCCTTACAGTTATGAACGTAATTTTAGCAAACGTGGGTTTGAACACGTGAACTCGCGATAACGGTGCAACGCTCTAACCAATTGAGCTATGAAGCTACTGATCATTTGTGAATTTTAATGTTACCGTCATAAGTTAATCAACCACGAAATGATGTAGGAAATGTATCATATATTAACTGCTGATGTGAAATAAAGTGAAGGTATGATCCTCGCAGTTATGAACGCAATCAAGAAATTTCATCAGTTTATCGTCTTCTTCCCTAGCAACCCGTCGAAATTGTCAATGGTAGAGCTCTTTCCATTGTCTTGAAATTGCCTATCTAATCCTGCCTTGCATATTGTTTCAATTCTTTTTCGCTCTCTAATGCACATGCACAACGAATCGAGCCACTTAAACGATTAACTCGAAAAATCTGTCGGGTCCCTTTGATTGGCACATGAACCGATGTTTATGAGACCCGAACTTTCTACAGATGCTCGTCTCATACCCACTACATGAACGAAGGTTGAGTGAACACAAAAACAAAATCCCTCAAACAAAAAACGGTTAAAAAATGGCGTAAAAAAGCAAATGCTGGGCTTTTATTTGTAAATTACAGTAATCTTTGTCTTTAAACAATTTCATGTTTACAAATAGCTCTAGTATAGCAACATACTAGATAAAAGAAATGCGCTCATGGGCATCTAAGCGCGGCGGTCACGTCACTGAAATGTTGCACCAAGCTAGGCTAGGCTAATAAGTGCCATTGAAGATATTAAAACGGTGGTACAAAACATTCTAACAATAGCGTTTACAGTCTTCAAAAACAGTCTGTGGGGTTTTTGTTGTTAATTCTCATTTCTTGAAGTGAAGATCTCATTGCAGACGGCTGACCTGTTGCAATCTAGAAATAAAATCGAAGAAATACCGCTTCATTAGCCAGGCAAAGGAAACTAGAAAACTAACAAAGTCCCAAAAAGCTCACCTTTTTTTATAAACCACATTTCAAGCTATAACAGTTTCAACTTGATAGAAAGTTGAAAACAATCCACTTAAACCGTGAAAAAAAAGACGATCCCGGACCAAGAGTTTTCTCGAACAGAGAAAGGGGCAAAGTATGTTTTACAAAAAAAACTGAAATCTTGCACAAAACTGAGTACACGATCTGTATCGTCCCGTTTTAAAGAAATTTAATACACAATATTTAATTTTAATAAAATATTACCTGGTAAAAATGATTCTCCTCGTTTTCTTCGGGTACTGGTTTTTTGTCCCACTTCTCATTCAAAATTGGAAATTGTCCACGCCGGATGAGCTGTAGGATTGAATTTCGGCACTTCACTGCAATCACTAACATGACAACCACGGTAGGAAAAGCCAGTATGCTTGTGGTATCTAAAATGCTCTTTAAATGAAGTTCAAAACTCAGAGTGACCGATGCTTCCATTTTGTCTTCAATATTTTTTTCTTGCAAACCCGTGCAATGTTCAATTTTTGGGGGATATCGTCAGCCTTGTTATAAAAGTTAAGAATATCGCGATAAAAAATTTCAGTACAAAGTGAAAATGCTGATTCGCCCCTACCAGTCAGTTTACTGAGATACCATAGGCTGATTAAAAAATCATCTGCATCTTGATTGGTTGTGCTGCTCAGTGGTTTTGGTTACACAGTCCTCGCACGGGTGCCTGGAATTTAGCAAAAACGATTGTTTTCCGATAGAAAAGCTCACTAACGTAAAGAAAAAGTATTCTTTTTCAGATAAACACGATATTTCAGCTCTTCGGCTATTTCTAGGTTTTCGTACCTCCTACACTCTATTTGACAAGCATCCCACTCACAACCTTTGCTAAATTTAGCTCGCATTGATATTTTTATCCTCATGTTGCTAAATTTAGATTATAAAAATCCTTAGTCAGGGTAATAAACGATAAACCTTTCGGTGCTGAGTACAAAAGAAAGAAAGTTGCCATGGTAACAAAAAAAAGTTTCTCAAGGTGGTGCACCAGTCTAGCCTTTTTTTTTATTTTTAAAGGTAGTTTATTCTGATATCCTTGTTTTTTCAAAAGAATTGCATAAATCGGGTAAAAGCCCCAAAACAATCAACTCTTCCAGTTTCGATATTTGGTTGACTATGATTATGGACTATAACAAGTCAATGTATTGAATGACAACCGGATAAAACGTTCAATTGATATTTATATTTGCAACTACAGCATACTGACAACAGTCACGTTGAAGAGCGGTGTAAAATAGAAACAAATCGAATCAGTCTTGTAAAACACCTGTCGGAATATAAATTGTCTTACATCAAATTTGATGGGGAATTATCTGACAGCCAAGCTGTCTGAATATGCCGTTGACAGGCGAGATGACAACAGAAGAGAACCCAAATACTTTTTACGGCCGTAATGATACTGTTCTGCGAACCTCACAGCTTTGCCATTATTTGCTTTTCGTTAAAAAGAAATCGTTTCATGTTGATCTATAAATATATAGGGGGTATATTTTTGCTACGTGAGTTACGCTCGAATGAGCATATGGTTTTTAAGAAAAAAAAAGCAATTATATGGACTTGACTCAAAGTAAATAAGAAAAATTGGACCGGAAAAAGGATAACAACCTTATGAAGGCTTCCAAATTTTCTAAGTGACAAACTCGACCCGATAACACATCATTTGCGCGGGCATGGATGTAAAACTGTATCATTTCAGTGTAAAATTAGAAAAACAAAGTTTTCCTTCCCCTTTTATGACTACTTTCCACTTTTGACTAACATCTTGTATACAAAGCCAAGGACAGTGCAATTATTAAGGTCGCAAGTAGATCTTTTTTCGTTAACATACTGCGAATCAGATTACTGAAATAAGACAATTCATACAAACGGTGATGATCGCATTAAATACGATTTTGGTCACATATCTTAAGCAGTTTGACCATAATTAACATGTTTTGGGAAAAAAAAGGAAGACCTTTCAGGGAATTACAGAGGAATTAACCAGCTTCACAGTTAAAATTTACGTTTTTTTCAGGGAATTGACGTGGTTCGATGGAGAAACGGGAATGTACATTACTTCGCTTTTACAGAAAAAAATAACATTGAAAACCGAAATGACTGGGGCGCAGAGGGAATTTTAAGACTCGCAAATTAAAATATTATTTTTCCATCTGAGATCAGGGAACGAGTTTTTTTCCTTCCCTTATATGTATGTATGGAAATTTCTGTTTCCGCAAATATACACACCTTAAGCTGTCTGAAATGAATGCTAACGGCTAACAACAAAACGAACCTAATATTGGCCGTGTTTTCACGACAGCCGTTGTCTCACTTAACATTCCTGAAAGTGGTTTGTTTGCAGACTTTCGTCAAGCGACTTAAAAATGATGCGTGTTTTCACGGGTAAGATTAAATGAGGAGAGAGCACGTGTCAATACAATAAAAATAATAACAGAAATAGCACGCCTGGTTTATTTCCGATTTGAATAACCGCAAACGACTCCTTATTCACGGCGATGATTTTCGGTTGTCACTCGCTAAGCGACCTGAAAAAACGCTCGTGAAAACACGACCATTAACTGATTAGCAATACAAAGTATATCTCTCTTAATTCACAAATCACCGCCTACAATGACAGAAAATCCGAAAGTAAATTCATTCTGAGGGCACAGCACCAAAGCGTTATTTACGACGATTAGGACTGTTCTGTGAGAGCAAAAAAGAAAAAAAATGTAATATTGGTTCTTCTTTAAGAAGTTATATAACTAAAACCGAAGCTTACGATTGAGACGACGACGACGGCTACGAGAATGTTGTCTAAAAATATTACTTAACGTTATTGCAAGTCATTCGACATCAATGGTGTGTTTCAATATTCCACGATTTAAATTGGTATCGTTGGCGTAGATATTACTATAGTTAATGGAAAAGTTTTTATAAGTGTCTTAAGGACGGTGCCTACTAATTAACGATATTTTTGCCCCGGTGTGTGATTATGCAGAGAATGTAGATCTTAACAAGTGTTATTAAAATCTAAAAAGAAATTGGGGGTAACCACGAATTTTTCAAAGATAATTCATGAATAATATTTGTAAAAAGCTTTAAAATACAAAGCAATGTATGGCGTTCTTTCTCAAATTGAAGCTTAATTATCTCTCAAAAATGCATGGTTACCCCCAATTTTCTTTTGGAAACCAAGAGTACTTACTATGATCTATTTTCTCCGGATAGTTCTAAACCGCTCAAAAATATCCCTGTATTAGTAAGCATCACCGA
>NC_090884.1:60291490-60318990 GCF_036669925.1 Montipora capricornis
TTAGTAGTAATCTTAATTATTAGTATTTTGGTGTTGATACTTCTTCTCCTTTTGTATTTTATTGTAGGTTATATTTTACGGTTTTTATAGTACTTATCAAAATATACATATGGATAATTTTTAGTTCATTGTAAAGTAAGTCACATTTCAGCCGGCCCGGGGACTGCAATGATTTTACTTCTTAATAAAGCTATCTATCTATCGTAAATCTCTGTTGCGGCTTATTTTAAATTACTTCCCAGGTGGAAAATAACACGGCAGACTGTGTCCGTGCCCGAAAATTGAAAAAAAAAAAAAAATGTTTGGAACATTTTCGAGATTTCGACTTGGAATTTTATTTTTATCAAAAAAATTAACGTACATTTCTTATGAAAACCCTGACCGATTTCCGTAAAACGGTGGAAACCGGTGCGGATTCGCCCTGATTAACCACTCGTACCAATTTTTTTATAGGCCAATTTGCTCATATTGCACGATTTGAACGAGACTGAATAATCACGAAAGACTCGTGATGTGCAACGGGATATTTTAGGTTTTTTGTTGACGTCGACGTCGTAAATTTTTTTAAAGTCCCTAACATGCACATCCACCAAGGGTTTATAACGAACTCACTAAACGATCTGTTCCCAGTTATCTTTATAGCTCATTTGGTAGAGCATGGCACCCATCATTAGGTTCAAGTCCTGCATAAGCCTATATTTTTCAGGCCTATAAGTTTGCTTCGTTACTGCTTAAGTAGCGTTTAAACGACGATGAGAGAAAATCGTCACATGCTCCTCTCCGCAGTACAAAATATCGGGTTTCATCAGTATCTAAAGACTGTCTGTCCAACGGCATGCATAGCGCGCCTCGACCCAGGTTTCGTTCTGCTCAATCCATCGCAATCATAATATATTGTTCGATTTCACCCTTGACGCAACGCGATCGTTTGTTATTATTTTGAATCTCGAATTGCGTTTACCGATTGGCCAACTATTTTTCTCGCGCCAGTTCGTGCTGTTGAAAACAAGAAACATCGCCATTAGCCTGAAAAAAAAAAAAAAAAAGAAAAAAAAGAAACAGCGAAGCTTCCAAAATTACCTTTTATCCTTATGGAGCTGATTGATTTAGACCCTGGAGAATCACCGGAGAGGAATCTTTACGGTTCGGCTATTGAGAGTAGAACAATTCTGAAGCTAACGAGCCAGGTGGCATTATTTCAGTTCTGAAATGCATGGCTTACTTTATTTAAACTTACTTTTAATTTGTCAGTTTCGAGTAAAATGCTCTTGTAAAATTCTCTTGTGAAGATGCTTGTGCTCAAAAGAGTGGCAGAGGTTGCTGTGTTTGTGGAGCGGCAAGCAAACTTTGCGGCCTCGGCAACTCGTCATGTTCTATGCTGATGATACTCAGCTCTGTGTCATTTAAATTAGGAACTGGTGATCTTTTCTCCTCAGCAAAATCCAGCATTGAAATGTGTGCACAGGAAATCAATAATTGGAGAAAACTGAGTTGTTTTGACTCAGTTCACGTTATCGGCCCAATCCTTAATTGGAATTTGTTCTTGTTGGAGGTGAAACTATTTAACCGTCCTCTTCTGTTCGTAATCTTGGAGTGATACTCGATCCCAGTGTTGATATGCAAGACCACATTAAAAAGATATGCAAGACATGTCATTTCCATTTAACTAATATTGGTAGGATGAGATCATATTTGGATCGTGCCTCTACTGAAGCAATTATTCATGCTTTTGTGACTACCAACTTGGATTACTGTAATGCGATTCTATATGGATTAGTTAAAGTTCTCTAAAACCACCTACGACAAGTTCAGAATAGAGCAGCGCGCATCGTAACATTCACCAAGGTGTATGAACATCTAACACCCAGATTAATAGACTTACATTGGTTGCCTGTCGATAATCGTATTATTTATAAAATCTTGTTGTTAGCATATAAGGCTATCAATAGTTTTTCACCATGCACTTTATCATCAGTACATTTAATTTGCTCAGTTTCTGTAGTAGCTCCTACTCATTGCGTTCTTGCTCGAATAAGTTACTTCAAGTCCCGATATCCAAGCTAAAGTCTTATGGTGATCGACGATTTTCTATTGCAGGACCTAAGTTATGGAAGAGCATACCTGCATACCGTCGGCTTCCATTGATACCAGCCTCGTAGCTGAAGGAACTACCGACGTTAAATAAAGTTACTTTACCTTTTACCTGCATCTTTAAGAAATGCCGTTTCTTTGAATTCTTTTAAAAAACATTTAAAGACATATTTATTTCCCCAAGCCTTTTCTTGATTTATAAATAGATTTCTATCTAATTGTTATGCTTATATACTTAGTTGTTAGATTTTTTTGTTTTAAAACATTTTTCGCGATATTGTAAAGTGCCTAGAACCGTTAATGAAAAAGACGCTATATAAATAAAGTTTATTATGTAGTTAGTGTTCCCCTCCCGCTCGAGCTGTCCCCACGTCAGGCCAGCGACCTTCGCCTCGGCTTCAGTTGAGCGCCGCCAGGTGGTCTTCGGCCGTCCTCGTTTGCGCTTCCCTTGGGGTGTCCACCGTAGCCCTCTTCGTGTGACGTTGTCTGCAGGTTTCCTCAGCGTGTGACCAAGCCAGCGCCACTTGCGTCTCTTGATCTGTTGCTCGATTGGCTCTTGGGATGTGCTTCTCCACAGCTCTTCATTTCTCAGCCTGTCGTACCACCGCACTCCAAGGATCTGGCGGAGGCAGCGGTTCACAAATACTTGTATCTTGGCCATCGATGATTTCAGCACTCTCAAAGTTTCACAGCCGTATTATTATCATTAAATAGAAATATTTTAAACAAATATGAAGATGACATACTACGACAAAATTATGAAATGATAAGTAGAGAACGCATTCAAATCAGAACCTAAAAGATTTATCGACGGATGGCTTTTGACGAAGATTTTGAAAGGCTTTCTGAGATTTGTCGAATTTTTGTAATTTCGTGATACACGAGATCATGCCGGGCGTGCGTTGCGTCTAGGGTAAAAATGGGCCTTTAATGCTGGATTACCGATAGTATTATATTAATAGAGTGATTATTTCTTTTGCCTCGAATGTGCGGTAAATTTTATTGCTAATTATCGGTAGTTTTGTTGATTTTATCGTTATTGATTAGTCGGCCGCTAATTCGTTATGTCAACGGTGAAAAACGCCAGTGGATAACTGAGCGTGATAAAGTGCCGAAACTTGCAGATATATCCGAATGAAGTCCTCAGAGACCTGACACACGGAAGTCAGTTCGGGATCACTGCAGTTCGAGTTTCATTTGCTGAAGTCATTGTTTGTACTGAGAGAGCTACATTTGTTCTCCTCTCTGTTTGGATTTTTTTTCCTCATATTTTCGGAAGCTGTTCAGGAAATCTTGATCTTATACCAGACAAGCTATGGCTGAAATGATTTGTGTCTTAGAAAACTTATGTCGCGGTCAAACGTTCCTGGTAATGGCCAAAATGAGCAAGCTGTTTGTGTACATGACTCGAATGCAACGGTTGCAGCAGTTTTTATGAACAACTGATTTGGCACAAATTGGATAACCTCGAACATAATAGTATTTCTTTTTCATATTGTTACAAAAAACAAGCGTGCAGCTCTTTTTTACAAGAAGGAAGAAACGAAGACAATAAATATGTACTTAATCGATGTCTGATTTATATTTGAATCAATGTCGCGATGCGGGCCGCGTTGAGTGAGGAAACCCGATTACATTTGATTAGTGTTGGAGCCGCGATTTTCTTTATTTACTGGAAATATTCTACAAGCCAACTTCTCTTTCGTTCGCTTGAAGGAAAGAACACAAATTGTCGCTTATTTTCTCCGAGTGGCTACAACAAGCAGACTTTGAAAAAATTCATCAGGCCAGCAAATTTGATATAAAATAGCCTGCTTCGACGATACGGCGGCGGCCATTTTGATTTCTATTGTTTAAAAAGATATTCTGGGATGCTTCGGGGAACAAATATGTATTTTGCCCCCTGGGCATTCCATAATGGCTATTAAAACAATAGAATGGCCGCCGTATCGTCGAAGTAGTCTATTGATTTACTGTACTAGTTAATTTAACATATCCCAAAACCAAAAAGAAAAATATTTCAGCCCGTTCGCTTTCGATAACGATGGCTGACTGCCATCGATACTGTCAAGATCAAAAATATTTTTATTTTGGTTTTGTTAAATGAACTAGTAAATAAAGGCTTAGTATAATTTTCAGCAGTGAATATAAGAATTTAGTGTTATATTCAATATAATATTTTGGAGGCGCGGCTGCTAAACCGATCAAGCACTTTTCGTGCCTTTTTATCTTGTTTTAGCCCGTTGTTTTGCACTTTCTTGATATTCACCGCTGAAAATTACACTAAAACAATTATTCGCCTCAGGCTCAGTAAATATTGGGGAATATTTACCTCGACTACCACTCGGTAAATATTCACCAATATTCACTTCGCCTTCGGCGAATAATTGTTAAATAGTCTGGATACGACTTTGCAGCCGCTGAGTGGGCGACAATAGAGCGTTTAAGCAACGACGACGGCTACGGCAACGCCACGAGGTAAGAATATTATTGGTTAAAAAAGGAAAAATACTCGTGCTGCACGTGCAACACGAATTTTCGGCCGTACTCTACAAAATAACGACGTCTAATCACCAAATTTTAGGTTTTGATGACAACGTGAGCATATTACAACGAAAGCATTCATTTTCTGTTTTGACTTTAAAACCGTTCGTACCCATCCAGATAAAGGATAGTTCGCCCTTATTATACAAGGTGAACAAGACGGAATGATCGCAGAATACTTGCAATAGCGTTAAGTTATATTTTGGAAAGACGTTTTCGTTGCCGTAGCCGTCGTCTTTGCTTAAACTCTCTAATATATTCCCGGCGGGAGACGCACTATACAAGGCGTGGGACCTGAGGCACATGCAGATAATAAATCAATTGTAAACTGTGATAATTTGCGCAATAAAGAAGCATCCAACGGCAATGTGTCCGCAATATGTTACAACATGTTATCAGTCGCTCTTGTTTTAAAATCGCCAGTCACTTTCCTCGCTCTGGAAATATCTTTTAAGGGCTCCGTCCCTTTGTTGCTGTTTGCAGATCGCCATCTTGGATTAACAGCCATGCTTGAGTAAGTTTGAACAAAAGCAGAGAGTGAAGCGACCACTTTTTAGTGCGTCTTCGTGTTTAAGTTGCTACGAGAAAGTTAACACGTCTCTATATTTACTCCTTGAGCACCTTGTTGTGTTCATTCTTGATCCGATCCATGCACTTGTCACTGCCTGGCAAATGAGGAGTCTTCAGAGCCTTTTGTGCCCGATTAAAGTCCGGAGATACACTCCGACCAAAGGCTGTCGAACTGGAGGCTGGCGAGGTGGCACTGCATGTTGGGATTGTACAGGACCATAATGCTTGCTGGGCACACTTGCTGAGAGACTCATGTATTATTGCCGGCAAGCCGCTGCTTACAGAAATTCTACACAGTGATATTAAAAAAAAACTCAGCCTTTTTGTCCTGTTTAAGGGAACCTCCACTTCAACCGAAATATTACAACCACAATCAAACTGGTTCAAAAACATTATTCAAAGAAAGCGCTTGCATCCGAAATAAATTAATTTCAGAAGCCTTTATTTCTATTTCAGCCGTTTTTGTAATTTTGAGGTGTTACGAACGCCCTGTTGTTATTACACAAAGCTCTTTCTGCTAGGACGATAGGGAAAATGAACGAGTCAAAATTTCCTTTTTTTTTCTGACACAAACATTTTTTCCGACATTGAAATTCCCAAATAATTTGATTTCATACCTTATTTCTTCTTTCTTCTTTAGAAGGAGCGAAGGTTCCCATTAAAACAAATTTGTGTTGTCATAATAGTTGCTTTTTAAGATAATTATATGTAGATTTCCACCATGTACTAATGGTGATCGTACGGTCGAAAACATTTCGGTTCCTTAAAATTTTTTTGCCTTTTTGATGATCAAAAATTGTGTTATGACACAACAAGAGCCCATAACCTAGAGCTTACAACTCCAAGACAAGGTCTATATAACGGCATTTTCACAGATCAAGCTATTTTTAGACGAGTTCTTAAAGTGCCTATAACCCCAAAATATTTTTTTTCCGCTAAAATGAATCTTTGCACCTGTTCGAAACGCATTGCGGCCATTTTTTCCCTTTTTCTAAAAATCCTGCCATTTTATAGGCTTCGAAAGTTGGGGAAATCCAAGCATGTTTTGTTCACGACCGAGTGAGAAGGGGAGTGGGTCTATTCTTGTTTTGACGTCACAAACTGATTTACATTGCATTAACTCTTTTTAAAAATACATGCAAAGTAGATTGTAACGTCAAAACAGGAAGAGACCCACTGCCCTTCTGACTCGGTCGTGAACAAAAGATGCTTGGATTTTCGCAACTTTCGAAGCCTATAAAATGGCAGGATTTGTTAGAAAAAGGAAACAATGGCCGCAATGCGTTTCGAATAGGTGCAAAGATTCATTTTAGCGAAAAAAACATTTTGGGGTTATGGGCACTTTAAAGTGCTTACTGTGACCAAAAAATCAATTTTTATTTGGATTTGGATTTCAAAACTACGTTAACTATATACAGTGAGTGACCCAAGTTTTGAGCCTTGATTTAAAAAAAAGATATCTGTTTAATTTAATTGGAATTTTCTTCTTCAATGGTCCTCCATTACTAACATTATAATCTTGAGAGAACTGGATCGAGGAGAAAATGACGTCAACGACTCGCTGGTTTAAGAATGCAATGCGTGTGTACGCGGCTGAATTAATATGCAACACGGGGGTTTCGGGAACTCGTGTTTTGCATATATAACAAGCTGCGTTTACACGCTGAAAGTTTAAGCTAGTGAGTCAACTATGTCACTTTTCCTTAGATCCAACCCTCTGAGGTCCAATCGTCAGTTTGGAACGTGAGTAATGGCGGACCGTGAAATCCAAAACATACGCTGAAAGTAACCTTAGGATAAAGTAAAGTAAAGTAACCTTAGGATAAAAATCAAAGCTCAAAATTTTACCAGTCAAGCGTTAAGCAATCACACTTTCAAAATCAGAAGTTAAAAAGGAAGTGATTTTTTGATCATAGTAGCACTTTAAACAAGATTTGGGTTGCACAAGTGATCATTCTTAATCCCAAGGGTAATAATTACTCATACAAGGTTTTTCATTAACTGGAAAGGTCTGGTTTCGCGGGAAAATCAATCTAAAAATATGCCGGTCTGTAAAAACGCCGTCGCACAAACGCAATGAAGTTGTACGCTCCTAGTGGTGGGCTACTGGCAGCAATTGTTGGTGGTGATGTCATGTTTTTACAGTAAACACCCGCATATAAGAACCTAGTATTTAAGAACCTGTTAGGCTAAAAATGACGTTTTACACCCCTCATTTCCTTACTATTAGCATCAATATGATATTGTTGAAATGGATGTTTTACCATTGTAAGCAGTCACGGATTAGTACTACTGCAAGACAAACTGAGCTTACTCTTATGGATCGAGGGGAATTGACATCCGATTTCACAATTTGCATGACGCACTCAATCACTTTGTCCTCGATTTCAACCATTGGATCTGAAAACGAGGTAAAAATAGACCGAATGCATAAATGGCAGCCAAAAATTAAAAATACTATTCTATGTCCTAATTAGACTCACTAGCCTGGTTTGCATGGACAAAATACAAAAGAAACGTTGCTTGAGAGCGGGGATAGTGAGTATAATCAGCAAAAAAACGAAAGAATACATTTTTGGCCGCAATTTATGCATTCGGCTTATACGCAAATTAATATAATGAACCTCACCAGCAAACAAGTAAGATCGGAGAGTCGAGTGTTCGACCTCTGCGAGGGAACACTCGGGGTTTTTCCGACCGCCCCCGAGACACCTACGAAAAAAGAAATCGCTGCTCCAAATAAGAACAAGTTGACCATTTGGCGGACAGTGTCCTTGATTACGTCCACGTGCTTACGTGCCATTGTTAAGATCTCTTGGGACCCGAAACATAAAGCAGCGATTCTTTCAGTCAAAATCGTTCTGAGTTTGTCAATAACGTTCGTTTCGGCCTCAAAACGCAACTTTTTTGCGACATGTACTTGGTAACGTTTTGAGCAGTTTTGAAGTGAAAAGCTCAAAACGTTTCTCATTCGGTCAACCGAAGAAGAACCAGAGATACGGTTCGAAAATTTAGGGAACTTTAAGAAAGTTTTTTTTCTTATCTCAGATTAATTCAAAGCTCTTACCCTTTTGAAAATAAGAATAAGGATGAGAGCAATATAGCAATAAAACACTTACCGTGCGATGAAGGGTTGAGAAACGGGTGATCTAACAAATGTGGAATGGTGAGGCGCTCCTTGGGATTGCGACGAAGACATCCCTAGAAAGAGTTGCAAAACGCTCAGAAATATTTCTTTGAACTCTCATCCACCATTTTGATTGCAAGATCTCTTTAGTTGCGCTCTAGACCCATCGTCATCCTGAGTCCTAGGTCTATTCTTCGTTTTCACGGGAAATCAGAAAAAAAACTAAAATTAAAGGCCCACATTCGCCCAAAAGCCATTGCGTACCGTGACTGAATTCGTGTAACACGAAATTACCTAAAAATCTGACATGTTGTTTCCCGCGTGATTCGCCTGAGTGCCTTTAGCCAATCACATCACTTATTTGGACAAGTCGTCATTTGAAAAACAAAAACAAACGACCGCAATGACTGTTGGGCGACGGTGGGCCTTTAAAAATTTTTGAGTTTTTACCTTCATCGGCTAAAAGACATTAGATATATCTGCTGGCCAGTTTTCAGCCCGGTAGCATGCTTTGTTTTGAAAATAGAGCAGTCTGAATTTCAAGTTGTTTACAATGCGTGACATCTGGATTGCTTCTAAGAATCATGTCAAGGACACGAAAATATCGAACTAATATGTTAAGAGAAGTGTTTATGCGAATGTTTTCAAGTTTAGCAGAGAGAAAAAAATGTTTTGAGACAGCCAAAGTAAACTCCATGCCGCCATGTTGGTGTCTCTCTGACACCGACATGGAGTCTCCATACCAAACACCATAACTTTGAGTGATACCCTTTGCCGAATAACTCGAGTTTGGAATATCGCACAGCTCTAAAACTTTGACATGGTGTTCATTTATCACCTTTCTACAATATCTCAATTTCGCGAGGTCTTACGACTTCTGTGTCTTGTTAAAGGTGCAGTTTTCGGGAACACTATCATATACCGCACTAAAATGGCGCAAGACAAAAGAACTATTGTTATTCCAATTACTAATTCTTGATTAGGTATTGTTATAATGGTTTTGTTCTTTTGTTTTAGGGACATTAATTATTTGGAGCACCAGAGAGAACGCAGCTTTGTGTCACTCCTTCCCTGCTAGCAAAGGTTTCTTTTATTTTTGTGTTCGCTGGGCTGACCAGTGTGGGAAAAGAGACCTCTGCCATGGGTTGAAACTCTCTAGGATCCAACTGCTGTCCACAACCTTGGACGACACTCTTCAAACCACATGCCCCACGATATGTTTGCAGATTGTGACTTGAGCCTGCTGTGTCGCGCGCATACCTTACAGTAATTCCGCTGTTGTTACATGTAAGTAAGCACACACAACACGAAGTACGTGAGTATTCGGTCGCTAAGTTAAGTAACCGTTGCACATGTTCGACACTGTATTTCGACCCATGCCTGGCAGGTGTCTCTTTCCCCCTCCTCGTCAGCCCAGCGAACGGCAAAAGTAAAGAGGCCTCTGTTAGCAGAGAATGTCACTCCATGTTTTTTCCACTTTTTGGTTTGAGCTCGTCGAAGCAACGATGTACATACTACATCGAGAAGAATCTTAGTTGACCGTCTCAAATGCTGGAAGAGCCCGAATGGGTATCTTGCAGTTACGATTATAAGGATAACGAAACTAACAAAGACAGTAATACCGTTAAAAGATCGTCCAAAACAACTGGTTGAAATCACAAACCTTCATAACATCCAATAAGTAAATTTCTTTAATGGGTGGGAACTCAATCTCATGCGAGGGATCCATGATGCATTGAAGTTTCATAACATGATTGCTAATATGTTGAAATGGAGTCCGTCCATACACCATCATGTAAAGGATACATCCAAGTGACCACACATCGCTGGGCCGACCAATCTGCCGGAAAAAAAAAAACACACGTCAACCGTCATCAACCTACCAAGCGATCAAATCACAAATCCGGGTAACTGCGGCGACGAAGCCCGATTTCTAATAATTATGGTACCTAGACCTTATTCTAAAACGTCCGTCATTTCAATATTCTTTTGTTTGCTTGCAAATTAGCCCTTGCTGTCTCGTTCGTCCTTGCCTAACAAGGGATAATTTGCAAACAAACAAAGGAATGCAAAAATCGTGGCCATTTTGGAATAAGGTGTATTCAGTCTTGTATAAATGAGATTGCTCGAACCTTCCAACCTTCCTAGGATAAAAATAAAGACAGGAACACACTTAAAAAAAGAAGGAACGATGACAGCACTCAATTCTTGTTAAAAGGGTCTCATCAACAAGTTGATTTTGGGGGAGGGAGAGCCGGAATTCTAGGAATTTTTGCTTTCTGTCCCTTCCCTTACAAACATATTGTGTCGATAAGTTACTGAGAACCTGGCTAATGCTTGCCGCCGTGCAATTTGCGCTGCTCTTCTCTATAGCCAATCTGGAATCATCTCCCTTTTCAATCCTATTGGTTTGGCATGTAAAGCAGAGAAGACTTCAGTACGATGCAAATTTCACCTTCAGCCTTGGTTTGGAGTTTCCTTCACTGTCGAATCGAGGTAGCTGAGAAATATCTTGAAAAGCTTCAGGTGACATAAAGTTCAAAGTTCCAACTTGAGTGTCCAGCTCGATACTAGTCTTGTCTGTCTGCGAAAAGATGAAAGGGTACTTTTGTAATAAACCATTACGGGGGGATTTCCCTAATGACGTTTGAAGAAAAACTCATGATGGTACATGTAAATTAGGGAGCTAAAGCTCGGGACACTTTCGAGACGGCAACCTGCAGTGAGCTGTTTTTCGTTTAAAACGTGTCTTGACACTACCCAAGGGTTAATTAGATAAGAGTGTTTCTCTATCAATTTGCGGTCTTGCCCCAGCACAGTCTCAAATGGACCGCCACTTTAACCAATCAGGAGAACCCCGGCCGGATCAACACTCAGGATCTTAAAATAACTGAGGAGAAAGTGCTGCCTTTGCAATTTCATGTGCAAATGGTTAGACTTTAAAGTCTTCTCGGATAAGGATTAAAAACCGTAGGCCCCGTCTCACAAATATCGTATATATGTTCATAAGTTCCCTGTGGGACGTTAAAGAACCCACACAATATTCGAGAAGAGTAGGGGATGAAGTCCCTGGCGTTGTGGCTGTCCTGATCTCTCCAGTAGAAGTGGCCGGCTTGGCGGTGATGTCTCTAAAAAGGCTTGTGGTGTATGAGGCCACCTAAGCAGTAACAGCCGTAAGTTAAAAAGAGACTGCCGAATGCTGAATATGTAGATGTAGATGTAGATGTAGATGTAGAAGCAGTCAGTTAAGGAGTAGTAAAGCGAGACAATCGTCAACTGAAGCTAGTTTAATGGCCTACAGCGAGACTCCTATATCTTGGTGGTAAAACATCCGAACTAGTAATCGGAAGGTCGTAGATTCGATTCCTTCAACGGAGCACTCCGATTTTTTCGATCAGCCCCTTAAGCTCAGTGGTAGAGCATCCGAAATAATAATCGGAAGGTTGTCGTAGGTTCGACTCCTGCAGAGGAGCACTCGAATTTTTCAGATTAGCCCCTTTAGCTCAGTTGTAGAGCATCCGAACTAGTAATCGGAAGGTCGTAGATTCGACTCCCGCAACGGGATCACTCGGATTTTTTTCCGAGTAACCCCGAGTCAACATCTCTCGTTTCGTTCACTGGAGTTAACATGTATGACATCTCTTTAGGTACAATCGCGAATATGCTTCATTTCGACAATTTAGATTCTTGAAGTATGGCGGGACAATTGTCGTGCATGAACCTAGCGTTATGGCCTGGCCTCCCATGAGTCTCCTAGAGTTTCCGGAGACAATTGACAAAGATGGTCACAGAACACTCCCAAAAACTTCATGAAAGTGCAATACTCACTTGTAAAGTGTGCGCAATACCAAAGTCAATCAGTTTGAGTCGAGCTTCCACCCACAGGAAGTTAGCGGGTTTTAGGTCTCTATGTATAATTCCCTGTTGATGTACCAAGTTAACTGCTTCCAGCATTTGTCGCCAGAATGCTTTCAGTTCTTCATTTGTCATTTTAGTGCGGTTTTTTCTCAAGAAGCCCGCAAGGTCAATACTTCCATACTCCATCACCAAGATTAGGATTCTCTTCTCCTGGTTCAGCTCCCTTCAAAAAAAAAGGCAAAAAAGATATTAAGTTAATTGGAAGCAAAAGGGTGTTCTTGAACAGTTTTCCATTTTGACACTGCAGGGGTGGAGGGATGGCGCAGTGGTGAGAGCACTCCCCTTCCACCAATGTGGCCTGGGTTCGATTCCCAGACTCGGCGTCACAGGGGGGTTGAGTTTGTTGGCTGTTGGACGGGGCGAGGAGAGGGAAAGAGAAACCGCCCGCAATCAACCCCACAACATTTTCGAAACCTCCTATTTCAAATAATAGGCTGATTTAGCAACAGAACGGGAACGTCAGTGGCGACGGCGCGCGCAGAAAAAATACCAACGAGAATTCAGAAAAGAGTAGACTCCACTCTTTTCTTTCCTATTCGAAATTCTCATTGGTAGTTTTGCTGCGCGCGACGTCCCCACTGACGTTCCCGTTCTGTTGCTAAATCAGCCTAATGTGTGACGAGCAGGGACTTGATGTCAACTACCAGGCAATCATAGCGCGCCATGTGTAAACATTGGCGGTAATACAATTAAGCTTTATTCGTTAGGGAAAAACATTTACAAAGATCGAACTGAAATTTTAACTTACCGCTAACGTTTCCCTGTTGATGTTTCTACTGTGCACGATTCGTCGACAATGGTATTATTAGAATGACATTTCAGCACATTAAGAAATGCCTTGTCCAGCGCATTTGCTACCGATGCGAAAACTAGCTGGAACTTCCCAATGGATACAAATGGCAGCCGACAACGAGGTTGCCGTGAGCCTTAATCCTTCAGCTTTTTTAATCTGGTCACCGATGATACTTCTCATAAGTGTGATTACCAATCAATGCAGAACACATTTCGCCGCTTAGAAAAAGCTGAAATATGAAGCTCTTGCCGAATCTCTTGGGAAGGAACGAAGAAATATCTCCTCCATTTCTTAGTGGTCTTACGTCTTTCTGCCCTTATTAAAGAACACCAGAAGATCCAAGCTACCGTAAGGAAGTTTCCAAAATTTTTGAAAACAGGTTGTCGGCTCTTTCCGCTCTGCTTTCTCTTCACACTTTAACGAATATGGTACAGTACATTTGACTAACACGCGGATTTTTTCTGACACTTTATCCGCATGTCAGGAATGATATTTTCTCCGTCCGTGGGAGAACGGCGGTTTCGAAAATGTTGCGGGGTTGATCCCAGGCAGTTTCTCATTCCTTCTCCTCGGCCCCTTCCCCATCGCGTTCTCATTTGACTTCGGTCCAGGTTTTCGCACGGCCATATTCTTAAGTCTCTTTCCTCCCTTCGAAATGATTAGGTTAAAATTCTTGGAGACGCTACTGTCCTGGCATGCGAAATGTTCACTTCCGGTTGCCGTCCGTGGCTCAAAAACACCGCCGTCCTAAGTTCCCTAACGACGAGCAACGAAGTCGCGCGTCCCTCCCCATTCTAAGCGCGGCTCCGTCGCTCGTTATTTGCCTCCCAAAACAACAATCCTGTCAGCTACGCTGGCTACGTCCACACGTATCCGGATATTTTATAAAACGACGATTTTTCTCTCCGTACATCAAAACGTTCGGCGTCCTTATCGAATCCTATTTGTCCGTCCACACCAATACGCGAAAACAATTAGAAACGCTAACAAGGGAAAGGCGTCGCAGCTGTCAGAAATAGTAAATAGTCGTTTGGAAGCTTGCAGGGTTAACTAGTTGATAGTTGACATAACGTTTTGTAAAATAACAGAATAGTCAAATTATGCAATAAGCAAAACTCACCAATCAAATAGTTTGATGATGTTATCATTTCCCTGAAGTCTATTCAGCAAGTCAATTTCATTGAAGTAACTCTGAACCATAAAATCGTCGGCTTCTTCCAAATCAACAAATTTCATGGCACATATTCTTTTGCCATCGAAGGCTCGGTACACCTATCAGCAAATTTAAAATTCACACAGCAAGTGACAGAATAAGTTGCAATTTAAATGGCATTACAGCCAAGTAATCAAGTATCATAAAAAAAAACTTAAGACTGTCTTTAATAAAAATTATTTTAGCATCAGTAAATATAAAGAAATTAATAACAATGAACTTTTGATTATACATGTAGCAGAGAGAGGGAATTAATTTTCTTGGCAATAATAGAGGAGTAGAATGGCCACAGTCGTTCTCTATTGTGAACAGATCATTGCAGGTTCATTATTGGGAAGTTACTAATCACGGTGTTCAATCTTCCCACGCTCCCGCCTCTCCTGATAGAAATATCTTGTTTTGAGGGGTATTTGTAGTCAATGTACCCTCCATTTCTGTTCCCTCCCCTCCCTCTCATTGAAGAGTAAATCAGAGGCCTGTTGCCACTTGCCACGCCCATTTGGGCGTACGATGCATTTTAATGTTCTCATTATGCTCGCTGGGCTGACAAACTTCCGCTTGGCCCTGCTGACAAACGAAATTTCTGGTCTGGTTCTGCTGTGATTGTGGAACAGATATTAAAATTCCCCAGCATGTTGAGAGATTGCTCCAAAAAGGCTAATTTTTGGCTTATTTTATGGCCATGAAATATTTTGATGAATTTGAAAAAAATGGGCTTGTTGGGTGCCCCTGTAGGTTTTGGATCATTGTGGTGAAGTACACTTATATGGGTGTAATTCAGACTCCTAAACTGCAAGAAAAACAGATTACAACAGCTATCACGTTTCACATAAAATGGATTGAAGCTTGTGACTTTAGCTTCGCGTGACCCACGGAAACTTGGAATTGGCAAGGCTGTTGCCTAACAGGAGCCCGGTAGCCTGGGGCTCCCAAAGAATAGCTCTGGGCGCCTTAATTTTTCACAGCAACACCTTTCACTTCATATGTTGGGCTCCTAAGTTCTCAGCGTTTAGCTCTGAGGGCCCCATTAAAGTTTTCTTAGGCAGCAGCCTTGATTGGACTCTGTTAATCTCAAGTACTTAGTTAATATATGTCAAAAAACAAAAACAAAAAACAAAAAAAAATCGGGGTCTTTGTAAACATTGTCTGTAGAAAAAGACGCTATATAAAAAAATGAAATAAAAAATGAGAAAACATAAATGAAATGACAATCCTTTCCTGTAACTGAAATTTTGCGAGTTCGATGAAGCTGTTTTGTGAGTCAACATGAGTTCATGAAGAAAATTTCGATAAGGATTCAGTCATGACAATCAGGCTGCAACCATGAAATCTTAAATTGTTTGACTTACCGGACTACGGTTTTGGGGTTCTTTTTTTTCGCAGAAGAAAACTTGTTATGTAGAAGAAAAACGAGAAGAAATTCCACGTATATGTATCTGGTAAACGCGTAGCCTGCGTAGCATGGCGGTTTTGGTTGCTAAGTAATAAAGGCGGGCGATGTTGTCACCCCGGGTGTCAAAATGAGGTGAAAGGGGCGGCAGTCAAAAACTCCTCGAATCCGGGCAGGCGGTTTTTATTTTTCTCGCTGCTTCGCCGCTCGTTCTCGCGCGCTTCGCACGCGAATTTCGCGGCTTCGCCGCTCGTGCGCCCGGCTCGACAAAACCGCCATGCTACGCAGGCTAGCAAACGCGAAAATGCCAACTTTCACGTAGAAACGGCAACCGGCAAAAGTGATGCTAAATCTCTCTATTATTAGATCACTGTTACAGTACTCTTACTGCAAAACCGTCTAACAAGCCTGGTGAGGTGAATCACGAGAAGTGAATTTTCTGAAATCTGTGTACATGTAAGTGCGATCTTCAAAATGGTACAGTGTATATAATTATGATGTCAATTGTGAGTCTTTTTCATTTGAGTCTTTAAGAGGAAAAAAAAAAGAACTTACCTTGCTGGAGCCTCCTCTACCAATGATACCCAGTCTCAGATATGATTTGCCCTTCACAACAACAATGTCCTGGGAGGCCTGGGCTGGAGTCAAAGTACTCATAAACTGCATGGCCGGGGGGTACCCAGGAGCAAACCCCACACCACGGTGGTCCAAGGGAGCCTCGCCTTGCTGTTCTCCTTTATTGTTGTCAAGAGTTGCAGAGCTGCAAGAGGGGGCACTTTGCTTAACACATTCCTCAATTAATGTACTGGAACATGTGACAGACTGCGGGTTGGAAGGAGTGTTGTCTGCTGTCTTTGAAACAAACCCACTATCTCTTGTGTCATGCAATCTACTCAGTTCTTGTTGTATAGCCATATTTTGAGTTGTACCAATCCGGTTGTTTTCTTCAGTTCTATTCTCTTTCTCTGATCTGCAAGGGACTGCAGATGTTGCTGTGTTACCAGCAGTTATGTGATTTTCTTGAGGAACTGACTTCATCTCAGACAGAACTCTTTGCTTCTGCGGGTCATCTTCTGTACATTCCAGCTCTGTGATGCCATCCAAATCATCACCAGCTTCTTTTGCAACTGACTGAGGCATCTTTACTCGCATTGGAAGACCAAAATTTATTCCTGTGTGACCTGGACGACGCCTTGTTTTGTTGGATCGAACTGACAGATTCATGCTTGAGACCAGACTGTTGTTGGCTGCAGTGAAAATGAACATTCAAGTTTCAGTAACCTGAGCTGAGGCCAGAGGTGATCAGGGCCCAGTTGTTCAAACTATGGATAGCGCTATCCGGCGGATAGCAGCGGATAGCAGGTTACTCTATGAAATGGCTAAAAATGGCACAGAAGCTTGACTTCATGAACCTGCCCTTGTTTCGACTAAAGAGGACAACTATCAAATAGCAGAAAAATAATTTAAATTATAGTGCACTTTGGAAGGGTTCAGCATTTCAGATTACTTGTTTATTAAGAAAAATCTTTTCACTTTTATTTACAATGTAAATTCAATTTCCTTGATGCTGAAACTGAAGCATTTCAGGGAGTGACATTAAAATCTTGGGTTGACATACATGTACAGGTACCTCTTACTATTAAAGCGAGTTCGAGGTCTGTACTGTAATTTTATAAGGACCAAGTTTTTTCCTGTTGATTTATGCGTGGGCGATAAATCACCAGGGAAAAAAACAAGAATCCATAACTTTAACTTACAGTACATGATTTGCATATGGACCAAGAAAAGGAGGTTTGTACTTGATATTTAGTAGGTAAAGTCTGCTAAGAGCCTAGAAGGCCCATCAGGCCGGCGCTTATCTCCGGTTTCTGTAGCATGAAGCGACTAGGAGTATTTCTAATCCCCCCTGGATGGGATGCTAGTCCATTGCAGGGTTACCCCCAGCATTTTCGCCGATACCCATTTATACACCTAGGTGGAGAGAGGCACTGAGAGAGTAAAGTGTCTTGCCCAAGAACACAACACAATGTCCCCGGCCAGGACCCGAACCCGGACCACTCGATCCAGAGTCGAGCGCACTAACCATAAGGCCACCGCGCCTCCCACTTGATATTTAGTACAATTTATTAAGTGTTTAACCTTGGTTAATGCATTTCTCGTGCTGATTGGTTCAATCAATCTCAGTTATCAGCTTATTATACGGTAAATGATTGCGCTGAGAGTTCCTAAGCTAAAAATTTATTCGCCAGAAAGAGATAAAATTTCTCTCTGAATAAACCAAAACAAAACGTTTTCGTGGAAATGTTGCATCAAAATTTCAATTAAGCGGGCCATGCAGCAAGCTGCAATATTGATTAGATGAATTATAGTGATATTGCCCACTAAATTAGGCAATTATACCGTGCAGACTATCTGAGAGATCCACTTAATTGACTTTAGTTATTTTTGTGTGGTATAGAGCGGTTTTCGAATGAGTGTCGTTAAACAAAAACCAAAGTAATTACTTTGGCCAATCGAAAAGGACGGAGACAGTCAAGTAAACCAATCAAAACTCGAAGCAATTACACGTAGCTGACAAAAAAACGTGGGAAAATGTGCACGCGCGAGCCACAATTGGTTTTTGTTTCACTTCTGATTGGTTGAAAAAGTGGCGCGAGAACTTTGAACCAATCACTGAGTGAAGTAATGCAAAACCAAAGTGATTCGCTAATTACTTTCGACACTCAATTGAAAACCACTCTAACTACAATAAGTGACGAAAGTATTTGAGAAACTGAACTGGGAAGACCACAGTAATTAGAAAAAAAAACCACCTAAACGTTACATTATTCACTTGCACTTCCCCCTCTCCCACCCCCCCCCCCCTGCACGAAAAGGGAAGTGTTGAGGGGGGGAGGGGTTAGATGGAAAGATTTGGGGGGAGGGATTTGTCCTTAAAAGCAGGAAGTGTCGACTCAACCCTTTTGGCGCTTATTGTAATGCAGTGTAGTGTAGTGTACATGTAGTGTTTATACTGACCTGATCTGAAATCTGGTGTACATTTCAGAGATGGCTTTTGTGTTGACATACTGCATCTTGCACGCAGCTGGAGAGGAACAGAGTCTGTCTCATCACTGCTGCTGCTTGTGCTCGGTCTGAACCTTACTGGCTGTTTTCTACAGCTTTCAATGATGCTAGGCAGCTTAAAGGAAATTACACCACTTGTGTTGTCAGCAACGGACGGAATGCCATTGTCTGTGAATCCATTTCCTGTTGTGGTGTCATCTGCTGCATGGGTGTAAAATCAATTAAAAAATTAATGTTACATCTAAAATATAAAAGTTTCAGGGGCCGGTTGCTTGACGCCTGGTTAGCATTAACCGTTGGTTATTAAGAGGTGTCAAAACTTATAGGTTTCCATGGTATTTAACGCTGGTTAGGGCTAACCATGCTTAGAGCAACCCGGGCCAGAAGATCAAGTAGCAGTGAATCTGTTAATTATTGAATTAGTCATGTACAATGATTTCAACCAACTCCAATTTTGTTACAACTTATTTATTACCTTTCAATAATATTGAAGCCCTACTTGCGAGGGTCTTAAAAAAAATAATTTCAGGGACTTGGATTAACAACTTTTAAATTAACTTAACAAGCAAACAGTTGGAAAAACAACATGGCCAACCATTTTGAGAAGGACACGCTTTCCCCAAAGGAACTTGTGTAAGGACTGCACAGCAATATAGAATTTACATGTAAGTCTAGTTCCGGGTTACCCACTGGCAACTCAGCCGACGACACTAAATATAGTGTAACTACATGTAATGAATACAATCATGGATGATGAGGGTTATTAACCTGATTGCATTAAATTAAAAAAGATTATGAAAATCTTGTGGCTTAATTTCTTTCTGTATTGAAAAAAATTAATGTAAAACAAGTTAGCAATTCGTTTTCCATTGCCTTGCCTCAGCATTACCACAGTCTGGAACCTAACACTAACCTAACCATCATTTAGAAAAGAATGAAATGGATTCAGAATGTTAGAATGGCATCTTTGAAAGAACTTGATCAGATTGACAGTCACCTTGGGGTACAAAACAATAGCAAGTCAGTGTTTTGTGAGAAATAGAGTTTAATTTCCCAATAGTTTGTATGCGAGCATGGTTTACATGACATCAGATGAAAAGTGATAATTACATGTAGTGACTCAAAATAAAAATTATGAATTATAACTTTTATTTAAGTGTCAAGAGTACTTTACATATAGAGCTGCAGTTAAGGACAATGTACAGAAATCAAGTCAACTTGTATCTAATCATAGGTTTTTAGGAGAGGGGAAAACCGGAGGATCCGAAGAAAATCCTCTCGAAGCAGAGTAGAGAACAAACAAACTCAACACACTTATGACAATGAGTCCAGAATCGAACTGCGGCCACATTGGTGGGAAGTGAGTGACCTCACCACTGCATCATCCCTCTAGCTGTTCAGCTCCCTCATGATGATCAATGTACCTACCTTGGCTCATAGGAGATGAATCCACTGATGATTCACTGCTTTTTTGCTTCAGTCTTGAGAACCCTGTCAGCGTCAGTTCATCACTGTCATCAATCAAAACCTTTTTACCCTCCACGAAGTTGTCATATGCTCTTATCAGCAACTCTATTGGTTTTGCTCCAACATCCTTCCCTTTGCGCAGCAAACCTCTACATTTGCTTTTGTTTCCTGCATGTTAATGACAACAATAATTACTGTTACATATTTACATGTATTATCAGTTAAAAATCTAAAACAAAACTGAAAATTACTTAATACAAGTCATGTACTGTAACAAGCAAAATCAACAAACCTCATCTCATCTAATATTAACCATGATTATTTTTTAACCACTCGACATAGAAGTAACCAGATTAAGATCTTGACACAGACAAAAATTTTTTGCTTCCTTTAAGCCTTTATCTAATAAATAATAAAGAATTAAGTGTTTGAGTGAGGCCTTGAGCTGCTTTTGAAAAGTTTGATCCAAGCTCCAATTGCCAACCTACAAACCTGTATGGCATCATCTGCAGCTGACCTGACCTGACTAGAACACTTTGTTTATTCATTTTTTCTAAAAATATGCTGCTCAATGAGGCCAGCATATCTTCATATCTTTTGCCTAATACACATATTTTACTTAAGATAAGTAAAAGCTTTTACATTTTAATAGATTATTGGAAAAAATTGTCCTTGTGTTGTTAAACATACATGGTAATTTATTAAGACACAAACCTAGTGACAACTCAAACTGGGCCCATGCAACAAAAACAATGGCAAAGTGTTTGGCATTGCTCCTCGCCAGCTGGAATGTTCTTCTGGCATCATCTTCCGAGATTCTCCTGTTTGGAAACAAACTTATGCTGTTGATTATGATGAACTGAATATAATAGTTACATGTATTATTGATGTAAGAGCTATGTACAGTAAATAGTTGTAGTGGTAATGGTTTTCTCTAGACTTTGAGAAAGGGTTGTGATTGGAAGAGAACAGTGAAAAAAGTCTGACATTCTTACAAAACTCAATCCATCACTGATTGAGTTGTACAAATGGGTACTGAAAGCACCACTTGGGGGTAACCCAGTTGGGAAATAATTACACCCCCACCAGGACTGCTTGTGGTCCAATTGAAGCAGTGCAGCCCAGTGGTTAGGGCGATTGTCTTGAGATCCAGGGATCCCGGGTTCACAACATACTTTGGCCACTGGTTGAATTTGTTCCTGGTAGTCCCTTGTTCAACTTCTCAGCTGCACTTGAAAATAGCCAACTAGCTTGCCTCCGGCCAGTTGGGATTCTTACCAGTTGTTGTTGAATGTTCTATTCTGTCATGACTGTGTTCATTGGCCCTAAAAAGACCCTATGGGAAGTGGTCAATTAAGTACGTATGTATTTATGTATGTTTGTACACATGGGGTATCAACAACTTTCAAAAGTTTTATCAAATCGTCACTTACATTTGCAGTTTTGCGCATTCCACAAGAAGCCGAGCATATGATAAATTTGATTTATGTTCTGCTGCTGGGATTTGATTGACAGCTCTCTCATAGAGAAACACTAAGTGTTGACAAGCCTCACTGGTAAGTTCTGTGCTAACTTTTGTTTGGTGCTGACACAAAAATTCCAGCCACTCCTCTGGTCGATTTCCATTTTCTTTAATTTTCTGAATAGTTACTGTAGTAGTCTCCGGATCCATGATGGATATGGGAGGACAAGCAGCAACGGGGCAGAAGTAACTTTAGCAACGCCACCAATATTCTCTCTTGGAAATCTGGTATATAGAGGAAACATTTTGCAAAAGAAGTATAAGAAATTTAAAGAGTAGACCACTCTACATATAATAGGCCATTTTCGAAATATCAAGTATTCAGCTTCGTAGTGAGGCTGTGAGGACAAAAACAACAGAAACATGTTGGAATGAATGTGAAATATACTTGTATAATTATCATCCACTTTCCTTTTTCTTTGTCCTCAGGGTCTCTATTTCATGCTGAATTTTAATATATCGAAAAAGGCCTATTGTACCACAACATGATTGAAGTTTTATCGACTGTTTACAACTTAAAATATGCTCATCACCACTCTTTGACGATCATCTAAGTCACTGCATTATAAGATGTATTTGCAGTATATATAAAAGATTACGAAAACATTGTTTCTGACTTGTCGGGCTGGTTAAATTAGTGACACAAGCCAGTCCGAGAATAGATTTCAAGTCTAAAAGAAATCATGGCTAGAAATAACGTATTAATATATTAATAACAATAAACAAACACATCTACTCATAAACAAAGCTTCGATCACCCTATTTAAGCTCACATTGTACAAAGTTGAAACTACTCGCTGATCCAGACTTGCTATATCTACAAATGCCAGCGGATAAACATGCATTTGCACACGTAAACACAAGTTCAAATGAAGGTAAGCATACTGATATTACAAGTCCCTTCTACATTTTCTCCCTATTGGAGTTAAAACTTGAATTCAAAAACACTGCAGTCATTGCTAGAAGGCAATACAAGCAGAAATCTAGCGTCGGTGACTCCATACATGTATACTTACGATCCGTAAATCGAGGTTCAGACTGTTATAATTGTATAAAACTGGTACAAATAATGGCGCCTTCGAATAAAATTCATTTGATTGGTTAACTGAGGGAGAAATTGTGATTGGCTGCTTGGAATTTAATAGCAAAGTTCTATCAGCGGTATCCCCATCCAAACTAAAATGGCGGCAACTACTTGCAAAAATGGTGACATTATATTAAATGTTTCATTGTTTGCGAAGCTCGGTTCCGGCAGGTTTGATTATCTTAGGAAATAAGCGACCTCATGTCACGGAGCTTGCTGGACAAGGTCATAAGGCTCTGCGAAAGCCGCGGATTTTCCATCGAATCAAGTGTTCAGGGGATGCTTGGAGCAGCTGGAGGAGGGCACATATATGAATTTGGACCACTTGGTACGGAGCTGATCCGCAACCTTAGGAACGCCTGGTGGCATCATGTGGTGTTATCAAAGTCAAATGTTTATGGATTTGAAGCAAATTGGGGAAAACTTTCTCATCTATCATCCTTGAGTGCCTTGCAATTGAACAATGGAAAAGGTCATGTTAACAAGATTTCCGAACCTATACCTAAAACTACTAGTGATAGGTGTTCAATTTCAGAGGAAGGTACCTGGACATCTGAGGATATAAATAAGCTTATTCAACTGGTGAGTTTTATTCCTGGAATTAAAGAGCCTTTTGGATTTGCAAGTAACAAAAAGTACATCAACTGGAAACCTCGGAGTGAAAACTACCTTCTCAGGTAGGAGTATGTTGCACTGCAGTGGTTTGTGATTACAGGACTAAAGTGCAGGTCACTTTTCACAGTCACTCGATACAGGTCAATTTATTTCACCAATATGAAAGCTAGCCAAAACCTTCAAGTTTTGCACTGCAAAACTCTGGCTAACCTAAATAGGCCCAAACATTGTTTTCAGGCCTAACAAGATTGATTCCCCCAATATACGTACATTTACCCTTTTTACGTGGGGAGTTCTAGGTTGCCTCCTCGGGTTTTGGCGTCTGGGCGAAAATCCTGCGGGGGCAATTATTTTTCAGAGCCGATAGTCAGCTGCATTTAATACTCTGAAGTCTTATTCCCCTGAAAAGTGCCATTGGGGGTTAGTTACGCTTGAATTAAACTGACTGATGACATCAGTGGCCTGACTCTGGCCATGTAGTGGTTTCAGACGCACTAATAATGATTCAGCTACATTTGTATTATTTTAGGTACATTATTTTACGTGTAACATGTTTCTGTTAATTAACAGGTCTTGTGAAAAAGAAGTCATGAGTCTCCAGTTCTTTTGCCTTGAAAACCGAGTGAATGATTGGTTGAATTACTGGAAGAGACAGAGACTCGTTTGGTGGAGAAAATTTGCAAATATCCGTTCAAATTACAGCCTTTCTGAAGATCAGTCAAACCTTGAACCTGGTGTGAACAGTCGCACATTTATACAGGTGAGGCTGGAAAACCTTATCTCTGATGTTAAAGTTCTGCACAGTTGTCTTCATGTGATTCTAAATTATGTAATATCCTCAATTTGAGCAGCATTGTTGTATTACATAGATTTTAAATCTTTGTGGGAAGTCAAGATAATTTTTGTAAATGTTATACAACACTTACAGCATTGTTCCATGTCAGCAATCCACGACCTGATGCTGATTACCAACAGTTGTCAGGGCAACCAATGACCGGATGTCTTAAACCTGTCAGAATTACTTTAAATGGTTTCCTTAATGCTTCAAAAGCTTGTTAAGGGGCATTTGCTTATATTTATGATCCTCAAACAAACATTGGCAAAAATCTTTTAATTTTATGCTATTTCCAACATCACAGTTGACTCCAACTCAGGTCAGTAAAAATCTAGCGTTCTTCAGTGTGGTTTTGAAACTGCTATGCACTCTTCAGACTCTTCACTGCTTTTCCAAAATATCTAGGAAATCCCTTCAGAAAAATGTCCAAATTCTTAGTGCACCTTGAAAGATTAAAAAATTCTGGCCCACTTTCCTTCTGAACAGATACACTGTACATGGATGTATTTGCCAAAATAACTAATTGGGTGCCCCTGAGCTGTCGGTTGGTGTATATCGAGCTTTATGTGCTAAGCAGACTGACTCTGCAGCATTAATTTTGGCTAAGCTGTCAGTAACAGGCAGTGACAACTTACATGGAAATGTTTTGCCATGTTCTTTAATCTTACCCACCACACAGTATGCTTTTCCATGGGGAAAGGAAGCAGTGGACTCTTTGACTGTCAGATCTGATCTTTGCAACCAAATGACAATTCAGCAGCATGGCAAATTGCCTTTCGACAAGGAATCTACACCTCATGTCATCCAGATCACTTCTGATTTAAATGCAGGTAATATTAGTGCAAAAATTAATACCCCAAATAAAAAATGGTTCATCCGATATATTTTATACATAATGTTTGTTATGATTAATTTTTGTTGGTGTACTTGCACTGACAACAAGACCCATGAATACAATTTTTTTGTTGGTAAAATTGATGATGTATGAAAAACATTTTGAATCCAACACCAGTGATTTAATAATTTTGCATACAGTCCTTACACCCCATCTTGTCTAGTGTCATTATTTTGAACACTCATTACACCTTCAAACTTGAAGCTAAGCTTCTTACTGCATTTTTCTCTTGTAGCTACCTATATACATGTACATATATTAATTAATTTATCTTTGAGTTAGTCGTTAGTTTGTAATATATTGTCTCTGAAAAGCCTTCTGTAGGGAGTGTCAATAAAGTTTGTATTTGTGTTGATAATTTTTGCTTGGTTTCAAATTTTTCGAACCTGTACAATTTTTGATTTTTTTCTTTTCTAATATCCATTAACATTATCTGAAACAAAAAAAAAAAAAACAAAATTGAACTACTTTGAACAGTTTTTAACCAAACATGAAATTGAATGATAAGATAGACATTTCAATCCACTGCAATGTACATATAATAGACTTTAAGTAACTATTTCTCTGTATTTTGGTTATTAAGCCATTTATTCCTGAACTGCCTCCCATGAACGAGTAAAATCGTCTCGCGTTCACGTTCTCACCCTGGTCAGAATTTTTCTCTGTCCTTGTGTGGGCCCATTTCCATCAGTAGGGCTAACGCTCACATGGTTCATATGGCATAGAAATCTAGCACTTCACATTACACTCCATTCAGTTAACTCTGTTTAAAATATAAGTGCTACACGGCCAACGTTTATAAAACGAAACCTTTCCTTTTACTTGTACATGTTCATTGCCGTGACTTTAACATCATCAGTTCCCACGGCTTGCTCCCTTCTGACCTTGTAGCTCAGTCGGTAGAGCGGCGGAGATCTATCGCGAAGGTCGTGGGTTCAATTCCCACCCTGGTCAGATTTTTTTTCTTTCCTTGTGTGGTCCCATTCCCATTAGTAGGGCTAACGCTCACATGGTTCATATGGGGTAGAAACTTAGCACTTCACATTACACTCTAATCAGTTAAGTCTGTTAAAGTCTATTAAGTCTCATTCCCAGGGGTCAATGTGCAAGAATTGCTAACTCATGAGAAGTAACATATTTTTTGCTGATGAAATGGTATATGAAATGAATCATATGTGAACTGCGGATGTGAAATCAAGTGAGCTATGATCTTCGCAGTTTTGAACGCAATTTTTGCAATTGCGGAGAGAAGCCTGAAAAATTCAGGACTTCAACGGGGTTTGAACCCGTGACCACGCGATTCCGGTGCGACGCTCTAACGTCTATGATTAAGGTAAATGATTCATTTCATATACCATTTCATCATTGCTTCATTCCTCACGGGACCATTAGAACCCACACATGACCTGCTCCCAACGTCAGTGGCTTCATAGCTCAGTTGGTTAGAGCGTCGCACCGGAATCGCGTGGTCACGGGTTCAAACCCCGTTGAAGTCCTGAATTTTTCAGGCTTCTCTCCGCAATTGCAAAAATTGCGTTCATAACTGCGCAGATCATAGCTCACTTGATTTTTTGCTGTAACTATCACAATCCAAGTGCATTAAAAAACTTACAGGAATTTTAAAAACACAAAAAACCAAAATTTTGCCAACTTTAGAAAGGTACCCCCAAGCCAGGATTCGGAGAACGTATTGTTATTGTTATACTTTTTTTTGTAGGATTTCTATCATTTTTGATGGATGCTTACTTAGAGAAGGACCGATCGGATGGCAGTGGTAATGTAGCCATGCGCACAGTGCTTCACTTGCATCCACAACTAGCTCCAGTGAAAATTGCAGTTTTTCCTCAAATACAACAAAGGGAGCTTAGTGATGTTGCTCGGCAAACTTCGGCAGAGCTCCAAGAAGCAGGTTGGTAAGCTGCCAGCTTTGCCGTAATCTCGTCAAACCCTAACTGAATCAGAGACGGTACCTGAGCCAGGGCACTGCCGAAACTTTGATTCATGCCTACATTACCTCTTAAGTCTCAAAATTGGGCAATTGTAATTCTCTGCTTCATGGACTTCCTAACTATAAGATCAACAAGTTACAGACTGTGCAGATTAAAATGCCGCCGAATAAGAAGTTTAATAATTTCATAATTGAGAACCTTTCCCCTACTTCTCAAAGATAATTAACGACTATGCCACAAACGTGCAAGAAACGCAACATGGGAACTCTACGGGAAACGACGTCTCATCGGAATGAGAATCGAAATTTATCAATCACAGCCGACCATCGAGGTGAAGCGTAACCACATAGCTTGATGCAGAAGACAAGTGGTAAGCAGTCTTTGCGTCGTTGACACTGCACATCCTTAGACAAACAACACT
>NC_090884.1:60328990-60333990 GCF_036669925.1 Montipora capricornis
TGTAACAGCTCCAGAACAAATTTCCTTATGTCATTTGTTTTGTCAGCATACAGTTTGTCACCAAGCATTCCTCTTAACGTGGAGTAAATTGTGCGTAATTGTCCGAGTGGCAATGATTTTCTCCTCTGTTATTTCATCTACCAGCCACTGAACATATTCTTCAATAGGTTTGTTGTTTTCCATGTAGTAGACAATATTTGTCTTGCTCAGACTTTCACAAATAACTTGAGGATCTCTCCTTAACAATACCTCTGTGATGGTTTCTCGAGTGCAGGGGCGTAGTTAGGACTGTTCAGAGGGGGGTCACACTCTCTCACACCCAGGGTACTTTCCGCTCTGTCATGTCGATATCCACGTTGTTTTTAGTGGAAGTGACAATTTGTCGGATGAGCCTTGAGTGCGGAGGGAGGGACAAGCCTACAAAATAGCTGCATAGAGGAAGTAAGTTTCAGGTGACAGAAATTACTCATTAAAGCTAAGATGTTCACTGTCGGAGCAAGTGATCTTAATTCGTGTAACACTGAAAAAGTTTCTCCAATGCAGCCATTTAATTACTGTTGTTTTAAGTGCCCCTAAAGAGTAACAATAATAATAAAATTTACCTAGAGCACAAACATGCAGATTTTAATACGCTTTGATTCAAATGAGGATCCAAGATTACAGTTCAGTTGATTTTTATTATTAAGCTAACCGTTAAGGTGCATGCCACGGACGTTCGGAGCTAGAAATGGACAATCATGAATCGTATTTAAACAATAATAACTATGCTTACCTTGCTTTATTACGTGAGTTTCGTCCACGGCAATTGCACAAAGCATCGACCAGTAAATTTCGCTGGACAACACTTAACTCTAGCTTTCGTTTTTCAAACACGCTTCCGGACTTCCATATACGATTGAAGAATTTTCCTTCCATGACACCCTTTGTATTTTCTTCAGTAATCTCACAGAGAGAAGTTGCAAGAATTCTAATATTTGCCAGTTTGTTTACCTGGTCTTTTATAAGGTTTACAAGGGGCGAAACCACAACAACAATATGACCAGCACCTTCAAGAATTGAGTCGTAAACAAACGGTACAGCTTGAAAAATATGTGACTTGCCATAAACAGTTGGAAGGTTTACGAACACACCAGCTTTCTTCTGCACAAATTGCACAATGGTTTCTCTTTGATACGCATTCAACTCCCTTATACTAAATGTTTCCCACACATGACCAAAAAACCGCACTTCAAGCCGCCATCTTGTCCCGGGTAAAACTTTTAAGACAAATAAACACGAGTTTACCCAAGACTGGTAAACGGGCTCTCATTGGTCCGCAGTCGGGGAAAGGAAGTAGCTGTTAGATTCAGCAGAGGTTCGTGGGGAGAAACGTGTGACGAAGCCCTAAAAACGTCTGCGTGGAAGGTTATTGTTGGGGCAACCAATCGGAAAAAAAAATGTGTCAAAATTTTACGGAATGTCACATCGGAATTTTTGGTCGAATGGTAACTGTTCTGCGACATCTTTGTCGAGAAAACGTTCAAGCTGCCCAGTTATTTTCAAGATGTAAGCAGGTTCATTGCTCAACTTCTGCACCAGACTAAAATGGCGGAGGACAAAAGAGTCACTGTTATTCCGATTAGGCCTTGCTAATTAGGTATTGTTATCTTCGCTTTGTTCTTTTGTTTTACGCACATAACTATTTCGGATCCGGTATATGGAGTGTTTCACATGACGTCACGGCGGCCATGTTGGTGTTCCAAAACAAAAAAATGGCAGCCATGATGGTGTACCAAACTAATCCTTCGGGAATTGAACTCTACTTTTATACAAATACTTTCTTTTGTTTCAGTAATCCAATATAGCGGCTGGTCACGTGAATGACAACGCTCTGTTCATTGGTTGCACCACGACGGCAGGAGCCCATAAGTATGGGCTCCTGACGGCGGCCATGTTGGTGGAAAGAACAATAGCGAAAAAGTCTTTTGAGAATCTGGCACCAACATGGTCGCCTTATCACGTGAGTGCAATCAAAGAATAAAAGACCAGCCACAAGAGAACGAACTCGCCTTGCAAAGAAACACAACGAGATGTAAAACCTCTGCCAGTCCCTTTAGAAACTAAGAGTGAAATTGGAAAAGTTGAAGATATTTGAACAACGAAGTTGAAAGAATACACATTTGAGTTTTCACTTTATCGTCTTATATCTATTATTGATTGAAAGAAATCTCAGTAGTTATAAAATAAACAAACAACTTCATGGTTAGTTCGCTCGTACCATTTTATTCACTCGTTGTGCGGAAGAATCGCAAACTACGCTCACTCGTTCGTTTGCGATTCTTCACAACGAGTGAATAAAAATCATACCCGCTCACCAACCATTAAGTAATCTCTAAAATCGTACATAAATAATTGTAAAACTGTGGTACTCGAACAACAGTATCGTGCAGGGCCATAAAAGGTATTCATGTTCTCAAGTACTCGCACCTCGTCTCTCAACGGCATATTCAGACAGTTTGGCTGTCAGATTATTCCTCGTCAAATTTATTGACAGGTGTTTTACAAGACTGATTTGATCCGTTTCCATACTGTGCAGCAAATCATGCCGTACTTGCGAATTACAATTACTGAATGTTTTTTCCGGTCGTCATTCAATACAGTGGCTTGCCATTACCAATAATCAGGCAACCAAATATCGAAACTGGAGTTAATTGTTTAGGCTTTTGTCAAATTCATGTAATTCTTGTGAAAACAGGGATTAAAAAAAAAACATGATCATTTTTTCAAAGGTAAGCTTAACTTGCGCACCACATGGAGAAATCATTCGTCCTACGTACCATGGCAGCTTTCTTTCTTTTGCACTCAACATGTGAACGTTTATCATGAATTAGCTAGCCCTGACTAAGGATTTTTGAAGTCTAAATTTAACAAAATGTGGCTCAAGAATATCACAATGCGAGCTAAATTTAGCCCAGTCTATGAGTGGGATGTTCATCAAATAAAGTGTGGGCAGTATATACGAAAACTAGAAATAGCAAAGCTCCATTTTGATGATAATTAAAGACCATTAAATGATTTTAAGTGAAAACAAGAACAATTAAAAAACACTTCGTTTGTGTTTAATACGTTTAATTTATACGTTTAATTTGAGCACCACATGGAGAAATAATTCGTCGTACCAAGGCAACTTTCTTCCTTTTGCACTTAACACGTGAACGTTCATCAGCCATTAGTCCTGACTAAGGATTTTTGTAGTCTAAATTTAACAAAATGTGGCTCAAAATATCACAATGCGAGCTAAATTTAGCCCAGGTTATGAGTGGGATGTTCGTCAAAGAAAGTGTGGGCGGTATACACGAAAACTAGAAATAGCAGAGCTCCATTTTGATAACAATTAAAGACCATTACACGATTTTATCGGAAAAAAAAACACGTAGTTTATGTTTAATTCTATGCACCCGTGCGAGGATTGTTTATATCGAACAGAGTTGACTTACGGCAAAAAGGATTCAAGTTGAAGATGATTTTTGGATTAGCCAATGGGATTTCAGTATTTAAAACAAAAACTTGATTGGTTACGAGCGAATTAGCATTTTCACTTTCTACTGAAGAATGTTTTTAGCTCGATATTCTTAACTCTTGAAACAACAAGGCTGACGATACCCAAAAAAGCCAACCTTGCAGTTGGAAGAAAAAAATTGAAGATAAAATGGCATCGGCCACTTGGAGTTTTGAACTTCATTTCGAGAGTATTTTAAATACCACAAGCGTACTTGCTTTTATTTCAGTGGCTTTGATTTTGCTGATTTTGCTGTCACCATCATTATCATAAGTTCTTTCCGCGCCCAGTGGCGCATAGGGCACGAACAAACATCTCCATTCTGTCCTTTCTTTAGCTAGTTAAATACCAGCCCAGCTTGCCCACCCAAATTTAATCCTCTCTTTTTCTACCATCCTACGCCACGTATCTTTCGGGTTGCATCTGGTCCTTTTTCCTAGTGGAGACCAACCCAGTGCGATTGTCTTGTCATCCGAAGGTTCTCTACATAAGACGTGCCCTATCCACTCCCATCTTCTAGCTCTAATCATGCTTGTCGCTGCATGGTGGTGTCCCTGCTTGTCTATGGAGTTCTACACTGGTTACTATCTTAGGCCAGAATATCTTCAAAATTCCTCTCACGCATCTATTATGGAAAGCATTAAGCCTGTCACCATCCCGCTTGTTGACTTTCCAGCATTCGGCGCCACACATTAAAACTGACAAAACATTGCTCTTATACAGTGACAACTTTGTCCCTCTGCTGTATTGGTTTGATGCCCAGATCGCCCTCATCGTAAAAAAGTCCGATCGTGCTTTCCAGTGCGACAATTGATATCTGCTGTGAAGCTTTCCTCACAGTTGATCTTAGACCCTAAGTATGTAAAGGTTCTCTAACTCCTCCCCATTAATGGTTATCACTTGCTGGGTGGTTAGTGCAACACTCATTACCTTAGACTTCTTGGTATTCACCAGCAGACCCACTCTTGCCGAGACTCTGACCAACTCATTTGTTTTCAATAGTAGCTGTTTATAGTGACGGAGAAAAGCACTAAATCGTCAGCATAAGTTAAGTCCTCAAGCACATCGAATGTACCCCAGCTGATACCGCGCCTCCTCTTTGTGATAGTTGCCATTGTCCAATCAATCACTAACAAAAATAGGAAACCTCACATTACACACCCCTGCCTTACCCCTGACTCTATCACAAACCACACCGAGTACCTTCCATCATGTTCCACGGAGCACATAAAGTTGTTATAGAAAAGCTTAACCATGGTGATCAACTTTCCTGGAATTCCATAAACGGCCATGATGTTCCAGACTCTCTCGATGGACACTATCAAAAGCTTTTCAAAAGTCCACAAAGATGATGAACAATGGACTGTTCCACTCAACGCACTGCTCTATAATATTGCGGAGGATGAATATTTGATCAATACAACTTCTTCCGGTCCGAAAACCAGCCTGCTCGTTTCTTAAC
>NC_090884.1:60341490-60353990 GCF_036669925.1 Montipora capricornis
AGTTTCTGAGCTAAATAGCTAGGCGATGTCCCATTCAGTGCTTTATACACTAAAAGCAGAATCTTGAAAATAATACGGTATTGAATCGGTAGCCATTGAAGCTCGCACAAAACAGGACGGTGTGATATGCTGAAACCTACTCATTTGCAACACAACTCTAGCCGCCGTGTTTTGTACATACTGCAATCTTTGTAACTGATATTTAGGCAGGCCATATAATAATGCATTACAATAATCTAGTTTCGATGTGACAAATGCGTGAACAACAACTGCTGCTGATTCTTTAGCGAGATACTTCCTAATTCTAGATAAGTTCCTGAGATGATAAAATGATGATCTACAGATGCTAGACACATGTGTATTAAAAGACATGTGCTCATCAAAGATAACACCAAGACTCCTAGCCGACTGAGAGGCAGCCACGTTCTCATCACCAACACGATGATAAGGACTGAAAGGATGGAGAGGGACGATACTTTGAGTGGATGAGCATGAGCTCCGTCTTGTCGTGATTTAGCTTCAATTCGTTAAGATCCATCCAACGACAAATAGCAGAAATGCAGTTTTCGACCCTCGATTTAGTATAGAAGGTGTATAGAAGGTAGAGTACAGGTCCCAGAACTGAGCCTTGGGGAACTCCCACGGGAAGATCTCGTACCGTAGAATTCGTCTCATTGATGTGAACAAACTGAGTTCTTTGAGAAAGATAAGAATTAAACCATTGTAGTACAGTTCCTCAGATGCCAAATGATTTCTGCAGTCGTGCCAGCCACAAGGAATGGTTATCAAATGCTGCCGACAAATCCAATAAAACAAGGAGAACATTCTCGCCCTTGTCCAGTGACAGCACAGCTGACAGCATAATGTCATTTGTAACGGTGAGAAACGCAGTCTCGGTGCTGTGGAAAATATTGTACGCTGATTGAAGAGGCCCATGTAGATAATTTTCGCCAAGGTAGTAAATATAATGCAATTGCACAAACACTGTTTTCTCTATCAATTTAGATAGGAACTTTAAATTTGACACAGGGCGAAAGTTACTTAACTGCTCAAAATCTGGACTTAATTCCTTAAAAAGAGGTAATAGCAGTGCAACGTTAAGTTCCTTGGGAGCAATCCAGACGACAATGACAAATTAATCACCCTTCTCAATACAGGAACAAGACTAGAATAGCATTGCCGCATGATACTCACTGGAAGTGAAAAGTTGAAACCCTAATCAACCCTAAGACGTCTTCATCTGTTACCATTTCCAACACGCTAAAGCATGACGTACACTCAAAATCCTCCATAGTGGGCTCCTCCAGCTTTTCTTTCCTAGCCAGCAACTTATCACGAATTCGCACGATCTTGACACCAAAGAAATCAGCAAAGCCATTCTCGAGTTCTTGGTCATTGTTCGCAGACGGATATCTTTTGCCTATGTTCCTTTGCAGTAATTTATAAACTGTGCGAAAAATTAGCATGCTATCATGGACGTCATTGTCCTGAATAATGCTGTTCTTTCACCTTATAGAGCATAGCATTTACAACATTGCATTCTTCCAAATAATTCACCCTGTCAATTTCAAAACCATTCGAACGACATTTACGTTCAAGCCTTCGCACAACCAGTCACGCATTTAAATGCCATTACAGCATTTCTGTAATAGAGTAGTTGCGTAATGGGTAACTAACGCATTGCCCTAAGGACTGGTGTTACGTGGTCGAATTTCTTTACTCCACTAATTACACGACAGGCAAAGTACTGTACTTTTTATACTTTTTGTTAGGTTACTCTGGGTGGTATAACTCCAAATGTTGGATCAGTAAAGAAGTTTGCTAAATACTAGACAATTAAAAGCCAGTTTGTTAAACAACAAAGATCCATCCCTTACCCAGGGCTCATTCTACTGAAGAGCTGCTAAAGATGATGAGATGTTTATGTTTAGCACTTGCACAAATTGTGCCCTTTTTGGATTAGATAACACAACGGTCCTCCAGTGAACACAGCAAATTTGCTCATTTCAGGCCCTTGTTTGGACGACAATGACATAGAAATGTACCAAAATGTACTGAAGACGAACGAGCAGGAAACTCAGGGGTACTGTTATAGTTTTCTCTTTCTTCTCCTTCTTTTTTCATTCTTCGTGGTCGTCATCTTCCAAAGTTGACGTTCTTTTTACTCAGTCGTCCCCTCATTGTGGAACAGCCTTCCTTCGTGCGTTCACTGGGTGCATGCTTTTAAGAAAGATATTTTAGATTAGCTTTGACGTATAGTTTTTTAGTAGTCGATTTTGCTTGCATATAAATATACATGGTTAGCAGTCTCATGTTTGTATTCTTATAATAATGTATTTTTATTACATAGAGAGCATTTTCATTACTGTTATTCCCTTTCTTTTCTGTTACGTAACTGTACAGTCCGTTTGATCATTTTAAGAGCGCTTTTAAAAGCACTATAACAAGTTGACCATATTAAGACTTGCATGCACTCTTTTACTTAATGAAATGAAGCAATCATATCTCCTGAGTATAACCATGTGATCTGAATCTAAACTACATTATACAAGCTAACGAGGTTTGGCTCTTGAATGGATATCGTGATTTTTCGGCTTTCAAACGATTGCTTTGCTTTTGCATATGTACGAAAGCGTTTATTACAGTAACGGTTGTAAGATACGCAAAATGCAGTAATGTAAGTATTTTATGATCCTTTGTTTAAAATCCACGCGCAATCAAACTAGTTAGCTGCTTTCATTGGTTGGCCACATGGTATTCTTGAAAAAAAAAATCAATCCATTCATGGTGTGCCTGCACGGACAAATTGGCTAAAACCTTTTGAACAAATCGCTTACTGAACGAAATCATACATAATATACTGAACTGCGGATATGAAATCAAGTAAAGCTATGATCCTCGTAGTTATGGACGCAATTTTAGCAATTGCGTAGAAAAGCCTGAAAAATGTAGGATTTCAATGGGGTTTGAACCCGTAACACCGCGATACCGACGACGACACACCTGTAATGGTAATGGTAATGGTAATGACTTTATTTTAAGAGGGTAGCACGTAACAGTTTAAGTATAACTGATGACCCTGTGGCCCTCTATAAAGTAATCTAGTCAATACACAAGGTTAACACAAATGAAGATAATAACAAGGTGATATATATATATAAGTTAAAAACATATTAGAAAAGTACATATATACATCATAATCTTAATAATAAAAACATACAAAAATTTCATTATCCAAATTATAGAAAATTCATATTACTATTTTGTCTGCTAAGTAAATTGTTTATAACTTTCTTTTTCAAGGCTTTAGCACTCTTTAGTTCTTTTAAGTCTTTATCCACGTTATTCCATTCTTTAATTGATCGTACAGTAAAGTATCGCGAAGGCACGGGTTCAAACCCCGTAGAAGTCCCGAATTTTTCAGGTCTCTCTACGAAATTGCAAAAAATTGCGTCCATAACTACGAGGATCATAGCTTTACTTGAAATCGCACATTATTATGACGGGACCACCATGATCGTCACTACTGTTATTATTAGATTTTACATCCCCACAGCATTAGTAGTAGTAGTAGTAGTAGTAGTAGTAGTAGTAGTAGTAGTAGTAGTAGTAGTAGTAGTAGTAGTAGTAGTAGTAGTAGTAGTAGTAGTAGTAGTAGTAGTAGTAGTAGTAGTAGTAGTAGAAGTAGTAGAAGTTGTAGTAGTAGCAACTTTATTACCATGTCAGAAACTTCTAGTTTGGGAGATATCCCATACTTAGTCTAATGTGGAGACACAAATAATAATAGATAAAATTATTTACAAAGAAATACTATCTACTAGATTCTAAAATTAAGTCATATATACAAAAATGCATAAACTATAAAAACATTTACAAAGAACACATACAGCACCTGCAGTCATAACCTAATCAGGAGCTGAGGTCACGCTTACGAATACGGGAAAAACTGGCTAACGATGTAACTGATCTGTCTGCAGTTGTCAGTTTGCAACCATTGAACATACGCTTATTAGCGATTGTCATTAAATGTGCAAGCAAATACACAATTTTCAGGCCAGCATAAAAGCTTGTCTGGAACCTCTTTCCTTAAAAGTATTTATCGCGTTAACTGGGTTAGTAGCCAAGTTGTCTTTTCCGTGAGCCATTTCTAAAGCGATGTGATTTCCATTGACCCCTGGGTCGGCCTCGTCTGTGTGTGCAACACGGTTTTCCTTTCGAAAACACCAGAAGAAAACAATTTCACAACAAGTGCAAAAATGGCGGAGCTCATTGCGGTAGTTAGAGCTCTGACAGGCGTATAAAATTGGATTCCAAAATGAATTTGAGATAAGCAAAAATCGAGATATTCTATGAAGAAAGTACAATTTGTCATAGTTGGTTTGCACGATGCTTGTGTCCGCAAAAACTAGGAACGTAAAAAATATTGCAAATGGCAAAGAGCAAAGAGCAAACGCTATGCTTAGCCACACAAGAAGACGAGCCAGTTGTTTCTTTTCCAGCCTTTCAGCTTCTGTAATAGTAGATGCCGAGCAGATTGTTTTTGTGAAGTACAAACCTCGAACAATTTCAATGTAACAAAATAAAACCACGAGAGAGCTTACGAAACCAAAACAGATGCAAGTAAATATAATATACGGCTTCTGAAAAGTGTACTCCTGTAAAGTCCACGGGCGTTTGCACGGGTACCTGGAGGATGCACTGATGTTAAAAGTATTGGCTATAATATCAGGGATGCAAGATACTACGGCAACAATCCAAAGCATAGCAACAACATATCCAACGGATGTCTTGGACATTCTCAATGTGGTATGAAAAGGTTTAGCAAGTGCCAAATATCTTTCTACTGCAATTGTGCAAACCGTGAGAACTGATGCGTTGATGGAGATTGGTACAATGGCATTTCCCGCAAACAGCTTGCAGATCAAATCTCCTGTGAGTCCCTGAAGACGAACCGATGTGAGAGCAAAGTCATATAATCCAGGACAGAGTAAGAGAGTCAATAAATCAGCAACAGCCAAGTTCATCAGGAGGTAGTTGGTTGTTGTGTGCATTGATGGTGTTTTGCGAACAATGATGATCACCAGGCAGTTTCCAGTGACGCCAAAGATAATAATAAACGAGTACAACGACGCAAAAAGTATATCCTGAGTTGAGATGAACTCATTAAGAGATGGCCTTGTAGTATTATTCTTCATTTTCTCGTCGTCAAACGCAACCACCTTGAACAAGTCACTCTGAGGTTTTCAACATATAATGTACACTGAAATCCTATTTAATTTGAATGCACCATCTTGTCGAAGCCTGGGCGTTGATGCTGCAAAAGAGGATTTATCAAAGTTTTTGTACATTTATTTGATATGCAATGACGCTCGTATAAAGTGTATGATTAGTTTAATGTCAACGAGCCATTGAGATCTTGCGCGGAAATTAAGTTCTCTCACTCCAGATGAAAAATGAGAGTTAAGGCGATTCAGTTGATAGACCAAACTCAACTACGATTCGTAGATTCAGTAATTATTAAGCAAAAGAATTGTTTCGATACTGATATAATAGACATCCATCATTACTTTCTTCTCAATATTAATCGCGCCTCAGTGATGATTTTCCGGAATAACTTTTGTTTTCCTTCAACTGAGAGCACCTCTGCGTAATAAAGATGAAACGTTTGTGTATCTAACAGCAAAACCTTCTATGTTTTTCAGTTTGATCCGTCGTAGTTCTATAAACTTCCAAGCGTAATTATCTTTTGGTCAAATGAATGAAGGGGGTAGTTTCTAAAGAAACTGTGGTGCTGCGTCGGTGGGGAAGTAGTATAAAAAAAATTGGGTTTTATCAACGGTCGGAGTTGATAATGTAAATTTGGCCACCGTACAGAGATTCTAAAAGCTGACGTTTCGAGTGTTAGCCCTTTGTCATTCGCTCTGACGAAGGGCTAACGCTCGAAACGTCAGCTTTTAGAATCTCTGTACGGTGGCCAATTGACATTATCAACTCCGTTGATAAAAACAATTTTTTGTATCTCAAGATCACTTGTGTTTATAACCAATCCATTAACAAAGAAGCTTCCGTCATATATTTTGTCAGTCAAGAGACAATTTACCTAAATCATAAGGGATATTGACCTGCAGGTGCGATTTGGATCGTAGCTTTTCTTTTCTTTCCTGCTACGGTTTCTTTTATGTGTTGGCTTGAAAGCCTTTTATTATATAGATTTCACTGTCGCCTTGTGACATTTTTTTCATCGTGGATGTCCAGTGACAGCTTTCGCACCTGTGCAATGTACGGCGATATCTCCTCACTTCCGACACTGATTCCGCCAACCTCGGACCGGAATAATTCAGTCAAAACTCAATCTCATCTCTCCATCTTCTTATAGAGGACATGCGACACGGAAACAGCTTTGAATCTGGTATGACTATGAGTTCGTCAGCGGCACTGATAAATACTATGCAATTTTTATTTATGCAGGCCGATTCAAAACGCCACTCCGACGGTGGAAGTTTTATTCTCTCAGTATTGAACGACTGACGTTCAAACACAAATATTTATGCCCCAAATATGGCAACTGACGGACAGTTGTAGTTCCCTACAAATTGACAAAATTTCCCAAGCGATTCTAAGCGCATTAGATCAGACCCACATGTATTTTGCGCTATATAAGCAATAAATTATTATTAGTAGTAGTATCTTCTTCAGTTTATAAATTCGTTCACACCTTTTTTTTACGTTGAATGGAAAAAGTGGAAAGAGAGTATCAGTCAGATAAATAAAGCTCACACATAATTCATGAAGTTTGAAATCAATTTGAGTCGCGAAACATTGGCAATGACCACCTGAGCTACAGCTTTAAAATTCATTTTAAAATCGCCAGAATTCACTAGAAAAACTTGGGAAACATCTTGAATCTTGAATAGCATTGCTTTCTGTTAGCATTCTGTTTGAGTGCCGTTTACTCGGACTTGGACGGACTTACCTTGATTATGCTCCTCCAACAGAGAGAGTCAAAATTTGTTGCCTGAAGCGTTGATTGGTAGTCACGTTGTCTCATATCTCCCGATGCCTTAAAAAATAAGAATGAATAGATGCCCCTTCTACGGGTGTAAGGGAATTGAGAATTTCTCTCTTCTAAACTTCAAAATTACTTAAATCAAGAGAAAACCAATTTCTTTTGGGTCAACTTATTTTTTAAAAAACAAATACAGTTATTACACAAATGTCTCCGAGCAGGTGACGATTTCCCCGCCTCGCATCTCGATGACAAAACTGAGTATCAGTTGACAATAGCAAACGGAGCTTCTTTTAGCTAAGGTAATCCATCTTTATCTAAAAAAAAAGAGATACTTCTTATCTGCTTGGGTAACTTTTCTTTCTAAGTAGACTTAAAGAACAATATTTTGAAATACTGATAAAGTACGTAATTAGTTTCGTCAGTATTCAGACTGTTATTGTGGTTTGCATATATTCAGTTTATCTGAAGCGTCCATTAGCCTACTGTAAGCTTGATTACCAGCCACTGTTTCGGGGAATGAGCCAGCCCTCACTCCCGAATGAGCGGCAATGGAGCCTTGCAATTGATTGTCTTTAAGTCGCAGTCAAATATTTGGGGAAACCATAAAGGAAATGTTATAATAGCATGCATGGGTGTGCTGGGGCCGGCTGTTCAAAAGCCGATTAACTGAATTCGAATCCAGGATTAGCGTAAACGTATCATGTTTTGACTTTTTGGTGAAAGTTTCTTTGGCTTATTTTTGTTTTTCAAAATTGACTTCTTTTAATCTAAAGTTTTGTCGAATATCAGCGTTGAACAGTAGTGGGAGTAGAAAATAAACTCCTTGGTTATTTTTTAATCTGGGATTAGCGTTAATCGGCTATTCAACGGCCGGGCCCTAAGGCGCTAAGGCAGTGTGGCCCAGTGGTTAGGGCGCTTGCCTTGAGATCCGGTGATCCCGGGTTCAAGACCCGCTCTGACCACCCGTTGAATTTGTTCCTGTTTCAATTCCCAGCTGCACTTCTAAATAGCCAACTAGTTTGCCTCCGGCCAGTTGGGATTCTTAACAGTTGTTGTTTTGTTCATTGTGTTTCATTGGCCCTGAAAAGCTCCCATGGGGAGCGGTCAGTTAATTAATATCGTTTATCTTGGTCCTGAATGGAAAATCGCGCTGGTCTGCGGCAAATGTCGGTGTCTTAAGGTGTAAGGTCTTAAGATGCAGCAGATGGCATAAGTTATACCATGCGCAGTATCCTTGTCGAAAGTACAGTGTAATTATGAGATTACTACTACGCTTTGTGAATGGCGTGAAAATTTCGCGCCAATTTTTCAGCCACTAAGAATAATAGAGACGTACATTTTCCCGCGAATTTAGCGCGCACGTTTCATAAAAATTGCCTCAGATTCTGATCGTCTCTTCGCGAGTGAAATAAAGGTGTCCTTTGGGTTAGCCGTTGGCAGTACACAGGACCAAAATTTAGACGGAAGCAAGTGCTGATTTTTCCCCAACTCCATACGATTGCGTGGAATAATTCTAAAATTATCACAACAAACCGGGGGTCTATTTTGGCTTTGTTTGGAAGCTTGGCACATCGCTTCCGCCCACTCACGCCCACTTCCGCCCAATCAAGGTATGTTGCAAAATACCTTAACATAAATTCAAATGTACAACCGTTGAAAAGCTCATTTGCAACTGAAGATGACATGAGTATGTCGAAACATGTTTTGTAAATTGAAAACGATCGTTTCTTTTTTGAGTGTTTAGCAAGTGTGTACATAACATCTCTTTTATATCAAAAAGTTGCTTTTCTAGGTTGTTTATCCTATTTGCATCATTATTGACATTGTTTTCTTTTGCCAAGGGCGATTGTGACCCATTTCGAGAAGAAACAAATGTCTTGTTTCGGTGTCATATTTCGCGCTTTCTAACTTCTTCTTTTGTTCTAAATGTTTGTTCAGTTCGTCTCTTGAATTCAATGGCGCTAATTATTTCCTCTCCTTTTCTTTTAGAGATTTGCCGTAAGTTAGTATCTTTTGGCGAGCTTTGCTTTCAAGGATTTTTCCTTTCGTTTCTTTGTGTGGTTGTTGCAGTAAGTTCAGCTTGTGTTATTAATTCCATGCACCTGTACGAGGACTGTTTATATCGAACAGCGTTGACTTACAGCAAAAAGGATTTTAATTCAAGTTGCAGATGATTTTTGGATTAGTCAATGGGATTTCAGTATTTTTAAAAAATCATTGATTGGTTGCGAGCGAATAAGTATTTTCTCTTTTTACTGAAGAGTGTTTTTACCTCGATATTCGTAACTCTTGAAACAACAAGGCTGACGATACCCAAAAAAGGTTTACCTTGCAGTTTGGAAGGAAAAAAGTTGATGAGAAAATCTCAGTGGCATCGGCCACTTTGAGTTTAGTACGTCATTTCAAGAGCATTTTAGATATTACTGGTATACTTGCTTTCCTTACAGTGGTTTCATTTTGCTGATTGCTGTGAAGTGCCGAAATTCAATCCTACGGCTCATCCGGTGTGAAAAATTGCCGATTTTTAATGACAAGGGGAACGAAATACCAGTACACGTCCAAAACAAAGAAAACCATTTTCACCAGGTACTGTTTTCTGAGTATTTTGTTTCATCATCTCTCGAAAATTTGAGGATACTGATTATGTAGTTTTGCCCAACCTTTCAGTTATTAGAGCTTTTCTCCCGACTCTTTCTCTGTTCGGCAAAACTCCGCCGCATTGGACTGTCTTTTTTTCCCACGATTTTAGTTGACTGTCTCCTGCTTTCCGTCAAGTTTTGTCAATCTGAAAGAAATAATTCAAACTTAACAGAAACATGATTAAGAACCCCAAATGTTTACGTTTGCTTTTTCAGAGAATTTCTTTTAATTAAGGCTGAAATCAGTGTTTGACTATTCCTACAGCTAGCGCTATTTCGGGTACACCTCCACTAATTCATTAAGCATTAAATTGAAACCTTAAAGCTACATTCATAACTCTCCAAACCAGAGAATCATCAAATTCTGTCTGGTTATCAACCTGGTTCCATTGTGAGTGGGCCTTAACATGAAATCCAGCATCTATTTCCTTTGGGTGTTTGTGAAACGTCGATCCTTGATCGTCCTTCATAACAGAAAAAGTAAGACCTTGCCAAACATTTTTCTCACCCCAACAATTCTAGCGAAAACACCGATTGTCTGGTCAAAGGACTTAGTCCAAAACATATAAAGGGATTATTTAACTACTTCCCGATTAGAGCCAGTTTCAAAAATTCAGCCAAGGGACTTATTATACACAGCTCGGTCCTCTCACCAAGTTTGTGGTCGGTAGCGTTAAGTCCCACCGAGCTCTTCTCTAAATAGGCCTCGTTTGCAGGAAGTCAAACAGATGAGTGAAAGTAAGTAAATGTATAAGGGGAAATTGCTTTCAAATATAAAGCCCACGTGGCTTTCCAGTGTGCTTTCGTTCATTACGGATCAATTATCGATTTACGATCTCCTATCAGTAAATTAACGATAGTGTCTACCTGCGAAAGCGCAGTAGAGACACAAATATTAGTTGCCAACGCTTACCAAAATGGATTCCCAATTAGACCATTCAGATCATAAATGTTGAATATTATATCGGGTAACTGTCAGGAGGTGTCTGCACCATTTATTTAATATTATTATACATCAGACTCACTATGAAAAATCTGATTGGTCGAGAGCATTCAATCAATTCACAATAGCTTGTGAACTTGACATGATAAATGTAATATCTGCTGCAGATATTACATTTATCATGTCAAGTTCAACGTCTGTCTGGTTACTAAGACCCTTGGCTGAACGCTTCGCTTCCGTTTCTGAGGATGAATTATGTGAAAAATGTATAATAAAACAATTCTTGAATTCGGTTTTCGCATGATATCATGAATTATCAAAACCTCGTGTCTGTGTTATCTGCCTCAGCCTTCGCCTTCGGCAGATAACACAGACCTCGGTTTTGATAATTCATGATATCATGCTCAACCTCATCCAATAATTGTTTATTAAATCAATGATAAACAGTTCCAAAATCAAAAATAAACGTCAAGGACAAGGACACAAATCATTTTCGGGGTAGTTGAATGAAATGAGTTGAAGAAATGTAGAATACATGTACAGACCTCGAATAAAGCAAATTGACATTTATTAGCGGGGCTGCGCAAGCCAAAGGGACGCGCGCGAAACACCATGGGTGATAAAATATGCTTACCCATCTACCGTACAACCGTCCACCCATCCATGTATGCCAATGTGACCAGTATCACGTGACCACATTGGGGGCTCAAATTTATACCTCGTCTAGGCACCTTTTTTAGTTGACCGCTGACCAGGTACTGGGTTTTGATTGGATCGCAGGCTCAAGCCAGGTTAATTTATTAAAAGAATAAATAACACGGGAGCTCCACTTTTAGGCTAAGCTAAATTTATGTATTACTAACTATCAAAACCCAACATTAGTCAGCAACATAGACCTTATTCGCTTCTACTTATCCTTCCGATTTCCTTCTGTTGCAAGGGGGCTTAATTGAGAAAGTATGACGACGACCGCTAAGAGAATGTCTAAAAATATGGAGGATGTTTCTATCAACAGTCCAGGAATGAAAGTGGTATGACGATGTAGTTGTTTAAAGACGAAATTGAAACTTTAAGTCAAGACGACAAATATGTACCAAAATGTAAAATGCCTGTGCGGGGAGGGAAGAGCCTCAGTTATTTTTCGGTAAAGCTATTGTTTTCTAGTGTCTCGTTATTGCAACTGATTTGTAGAAAACAGCAAACAAACTAGTATTTGTGCATTCGTAAAAAAAATATCATCACCTTTTATTCTGCAATAGATATTTCGATCGATCATCGGTCATCTTCATTTAAGTGGGCGTTTCAATACGAATTGGAACTTAAAGTCTTAAGCCTGGTTTTCACTAGCGACGCAATTACAAGCAAATGCACAAGCGCAAACATAAAAAAGTTTATTTCACCGTGATGATGGAGTTGACACAAGCACAAGCACAAGCACAAGGATCAATATTTTTCCTTTTCCTTGTGCTTGAGCTTATGCTTGCGTTTGCCTGCATCGTGTGAAAACGAAACGGAGCATATTGCTGCGTCTGACAATAAAAGCACTCGCTCCAGATTTCCAGCGCCTGAGAATCTAAACAAAACGGCGGACGCCGTGGTTGATTTTGATGCTTATGTCGACATTCGTTTTCACTAGCATAAGCTACTTCTGGTTGGGCCTGTGCTTGCGTCGCCAGTCAAAACCAGGCTTTACATACGTAACTGTCGATCGAAACATGCGCGCCGAATCAAAGCATTCTCGTTCCCAGATCCCATCGTTTATCTTAGTCGGCAGTACCTTGCTTTTCTTTCCCCCACCCCCCCGGTAAGAGAAACGATGGGATATGGCAACGAGTATGGAATCAAAGGTGTTGTAATTTTTTTACGAATACTAGATCATTGCAATTCTTTTCACATGCAAAAGCTTGTC
>NC_090884.1:60361490-60363990 GCF_036669925.1 Montipora capricornis
GTGGAATCAGATCTGGTTCCTGCTTGGATCCCTTTGACGCCTACTGGTGTAGAATTGAGAAGCTCCATTGTCCACACAGTTTCTGCTGCCACCGGCGTCATCCGGGGCGTAACTGGCAATGGCAGTCTACTGAGGGCATCAGCATTGCAGTGTTCCTTATCCGGTTTGTACTTGATGGTGTAATTGTATGCAGCTAGTGTCAACGCCCAACGTTGGATTGGAGCAGCTGCCATGGTAGGTATAGCCTTCTTCTCATTACACAAGGACTCAAGAAGCCTGTGGTCAGTCTCGAATGCAAAATGTCTACCATACAACTATTGATGAACTTCTTAACGCCAAAAATTACTGCGAGCGCCTCACTCTCCCAATCAAAGTAATTCCTCTCTGCCTTAGTTAAGGTTCTAGATGCAAACGAAATTGGATGCTCTGAACCATCTTCCATCTTGTGTGAAAGAACCGCTCCCAAACCACATTGGGAAGCATTGCATGCCAAAGTCAGTTCCTTTTTGTCATCATAGTGGACCAATAGTTTTGAAGACTTGAAAAATGACTTAGACTGTTCAAAGGCTTGCTGCTGTTCTTTTCCCCAATGCCAACTGCTCTTACTGTTGAGTAATTTGTGTAGTGGGGCCAACACGCTTGACAAATTTGGCAGGAATTTCTGGTAATAATTGATCATGCCCAGATAAGACTTGAGATTCCATGAACACGCACTTCCCTTTCTTTAATCGCAATCCAGCTTCCGCAAGACGTTTCAAGATTTCCTCCAGGGTTCTTAAATGAGCATCGTCATTGGCACCGGACACCAAGAGGTCATCTATACGGACAATCACGCGAGGAATATTCTGCAAGAGATTTTCCATGTTGCGTTGGAAGATACCAGGAGCAGACGAGACTCCATAGGGAAGGCGATTATGTTGAAAGAGCCTTTTGTGTGTGTTGATGGTGGTGCACTGTTTGGACTCAGCTTCCAGCTGTAGCTGTTTATAGGCTTGACTCATGTCCAGTTTTGTAAATTTCTCTCCACCATCTAGGGTAGCTATCAAATCCTCCACCTTTGGGATGGGGTAATTATCCACCTTTGAAATTTGATTGACAGTTGTCTTATAATCACCACAGATGCGGATGGAGTTGTCTGGTTTCAGGATTGGCACAAAAGGGGCTGTCCATTCCAAGAATTGCACAGGTTCTATTGTTCCCTCTTCCTGTTATCTCTTGAGTTCTTCTTCAATCTTCCCTTTCATGGCATATGCCACTGGCCGTGCTTTGCAGAATTTTGGCACTGCATCTGTTTCCACATGAATCTTGGCCTTTGGTCATGTGAAAGTTCCTAAGCCCTCTTCAAACACGTCTGAGTACTGAGTGATCAATGTCTTAAGTTTGGATTCTGCTCGATTTCCGTCAGCCTCCATTTTGAATAATGTCCTCCAGTCGAGCTTCACATCTTTCAAACAATCTCTTCCTAACAAATTCGGTCCAGACCCCTCCACGACTAATGTTGACAGCTCCTTTTCCTGTCCTTCGTAAAAAACAACAACGTCTACAGTTTCCAGAATTTTATTATTAACCGATTCACCAGTGTATGTTCGCAGCTTTACTTGAGTCGGTTTCATTTCGAGTTTCTTCTGTGCTGAGTTTCCTTGGCTAATTTTCTTGAACGTTTCTTCGCTAATAATCGTAGCAGCTGCTCCAGTATCGACCTCCATGCTCGTTGTTGTCGTTATGTGTACTCTATCCAACTGTCGTTTTCCTGGAATTCCTCCACTTTACCGATTAAAGCCATCCCATCCTCGTCGCCAAAATGTAATATTCCCGCTCTATTTAACTAAACTGAATCAACTGTGACTCATTTAAACAATGCTCCATTGCACGTGCTCTGCAAAACGTTCACTCGTAAAACTACTGGAGGAGCGGTTACATTGCTGACACAAACAAGACTATTCTACACAAATTTTATTTGCATGTCATATATATATTCCTTGAAGGCTTGAGTCAATGTAGTCACGTCGGGAGACCCAGGGGAATAAAAAATGCGCTTGATAAACTTCGGGAACAAATTTTATTTGCATAATTAATGTTAATTCCTTGAAGGCTTGATAAATACAGTTACGATAGCGAACAGCCTATTATCACATGGCCAGTACGGCCCCGCGCGCGCTTTTATTGCAAAGCTATTGGGAAAATCTCCGTATGAGGGCTGTACGCATTAGCGCGAGCAGGGCCGGAAAAAGCCGTACGGCCCTACTAGCTTTAAACATCCAAGTAATTTACAGCCAGAAAAGCAAATGGAAACAATTAGATATCATATTAGAACTTCATCTTCTGAGTTCTCATAAATAGTGTAAAGAGCCCATATGATAAAATGCTTATTGACTGAGTTTGGGTCGGGCCGGACAGGAAAATATTTGGCCCGAGGTCATGGCGCCAGGGCCTCGCTGCGCTCGGTCCGTACGCCATGACCTCGGGCCAAATATTTTCCAGTCTGGTCCTCCCACTCAGT
>NC_090884.1:60366490-60371708 GCF_036669925.1 Montipora capricornis
AAATCTACGACTGCTCGAGGCGTTTTACATACGAAAGTACAACCTACCATGAACTCCCGAGAGGAATGCAGCGAATTCGCGGACCTTTTATTCTAGAAATTACTTAGCATATCTTCTTTACACTCGGTCATTAGATCATACCACTCGTTTTCATTCATATTCATACCTCTTTATTTATCTTAGGCATTTTACCCCCACATTCTCTCGCTTTTCACACATTTTTACTTTACATCTGTATATAAACCCTACGCGGAATATTTTTTCTTATCCCTGATGATGCCGTAGATCGGCGAAAGCTCGGATTCTAAACGTTTTTAACGATTTTAACATCAATTTTACAGTAGTGTAAGGCCTCAATTGGATTCTAAACTGTTTCATTTAAAATGCTACTGAAGGACAATATCCAACGATCATAGCTACACTTGATTTCATATCCGCAGTTCATATATGATTCATTTCATATACAATTTCATCATTGATTCATTTCTCACGGGACCATTAGAACCCACAAATGACCAGCTCCCAACGTCAGTGGCTTCAAAGCTCAGTTGGTTGGAGCGTCGCACCGGAATCGCGAGGTCACGGGTTCAAGCCCCGTTGAAGTCATGAATTTTTCAGGCTTTTCTACGCAATTGTAAAAACTGCGGTCATAACTGCGAAGATCATAGCTTCACTTGTTATATTTTTGTCGGCCATGCTCACACTGAGCTTGGGGCGCCTGTGATCCAATACGGTCGAAAGCTTTAGAAAAATCTAGGAAATAAAGGCGGAGTAGATGACCAGGGGAATCGAGATACGAGAGCCAAATATGAATCATATCAAGTAAACAACAGGTTCTGGAGGTTCCCTTCTGGCATCCAAACTGATTTGTTTCGATTTTATCCCTCACATCCTCTACTAACCAGGTGACCACAAAATCTTCAAGGACCTTGGACGGAGAAGCAGTCAGAAAAATATTATTATTATTATTATTATTATTATTATTATTATTATTATTATTATTATTATTATTATTATTATCGCTTTGATGATCCATACGATGTTTTTGAAATTCATATTTAATCAAGACATGTTTCGGATGAAACATCATCCATCTTCAGTTGACAAATGAGAATAAACTAAGCACTTGAGAGGTTCTGAAAATTGTCGCTCCCGGTGTTCAGAAGACTGTTTTAAAATCCTCGACTCTGCTTCCACACGTTTCCAATTGAAAATCAAAGAAGCCATGCATATCCTTTGGGAGCAGCCATCTTTAAATTCCCAAGTCAAACATCTTAATTTATCCCTTTCATACTAATTAGTTTCTTTTCTTAGCCTAAACAGGTTGGTTTTTTCTGTTTTGTTTCGTGGTTGGGTGTTTTTATTCTGTTCTCGCCTTCATCCTTAATTATTCATGTTATATCTCACTTTGTTACACTATTTATTGCTCAACTTTAGTTTATTTCTCATTTGTCAACTGACGATGGATGATGTTTCATCCGAAACATGTATGGATTAAATATGAATTTCAAAAACATCGTATGGATCATCAAAGCGATATCTTACTTCGTGCTGCTAAGAAGTTTTGGTATTATTATTATTATTATGATGATGATGATTATTATTATTATTATATTATTATTATTATAGATCTTCTTAGAATTGTTCCCTACATTATGGTGACTCGAAATGTAAATTTAAAAAAAAGAGGTCCCCAACCTTGTTTGGGAGATATAAGTTGCTCAAGTTACTCATTTAATCATTGCGACGTCATCTATCAAGGACAATTTTGTTCCACCGGTTCACGCTACGTTTCGCAGGAACAGGAAGCACAGCTTTGACGTAATTCTTGAAATAACAAAACAGGTGTACTGTAATGTTCAAAAGGACTAACTTGATTTTTGTTTTATGGCACAGGCACACATCATGAAAAGGCACTGACTACAAATATTCCTCAGGTGATCTCGAGGAGACAATTTTTTCTCTCAGGCTGTATTAATTTTTTTTTTTTTCTCACGTAATTTTTTACATTTTTTATAGCACAAAGAGAAAGAGTAAGAAAATAAAATTATGCCAAAAAAAGATAGGTCACCATCCTCGTTTAGGAGAAAACAGTAACGAAACCGAGCTCGACCCTTCGACAATACGTCTCCTCAATAGCGCGGTTTCACTTTCACTCTCGGACTGAAATGACACTTTAGCATCAGCAAGGCTATCAACATTAATACATGGCAACGAGTCTTTATGGTTAAAATTGAACGTTGTTTTGTTTAGAAATCTCACTTGAGACTTGTGCGACAAAGAAAACGGAACTCAGCCGACAATGCAGCCTCTTGGCCATGCCTGAATACGAACGTGGCCTACGCTTTGTTTTGCGCAGAACAGGATGTCCAAGCACATACACAATTTTCAGGCCAGCATATAAGATTGTCAGGAACCACTTTGCTTGAAAGTATTTATCGCATTAACTGGGTTACTAGCCAAATTGTCTTCTCCTTGAGCCATTTCTAAAGCGATGTGATTGCCATTGACCCCTGGGTCGGCCTCGGCTGTGTGTGCACCACGGTTTTCCTTTCGAAAACACCAGAAGAAAACAATTTCACAACAAGTGCAAAAATGGCGGAGCTCATTACGGTAGTTAGAGCTCTGACAGGCGTATAAAATTGGATTCCAAAATGAATTTGAAATAAGCAAAAATCGAGATATTCTATGAAGAAAGCACAATTTGTCATAGTTGGTTTGCACGATGCTTGTGTCCGAAAAACTAGGAACATAAAAAATACTGCGAATGGCAAAGAGCAAAGAGCAAACGCTATGCTTAGCCACACAAGAAGACGAGCCAGTTGTTTCTTTTCCCGCCTTTCAGCTTCTGTGATAGTAGGGGCCGAGCAGATTGTTTTTGTGAAGTACAAACCTCGAACAATTTCAATGTAACAAAATAAAACCACGAGAGAGCTTACGAAACCAAAACAGATGCAAGTAAATATAATATACGGCTTTTGAAAGATGTACTCCTGTAAAGTCCATGGACGTTTGCACGGGTACCTGGCGGATGCACTGATGTTAAAAGTATTGGCTTTAATTTCAGGGATGCAAGATACTACAGCAACAATCCAAAGGATAGCAACAACATATCTAACGGATGTCTTGACATTCTCAATGTGGTATGAAAAGACAGAGCTGAAAAACGACTGCGCAAGTCACTGATCCGCGGCACGAAACGCAGGCTCAAGGGCGCGCTCATTCAAAAAGACTATCTTTTCGCCGGAAAATGACAGCCGTTGATTAAATCAAAAAAATAAGGTCGCTGTTTTGAAAGATAAGGATTTTGTCACAATTTTTGACGAGTTTTGATGTTTTTCCAAAAATTGAAGGAGTGTACAAATTGTGTAAAAATTGTTTTTTCGCGCGGTAAATGCACCTTTCGTGTGACTATACGGTGAATGGAGGTAACGAGCGCTGCAATGCTTACTTTTTTGACAGTGTGGCTTTTGTCGCAAGTTTCTCGAACGGTTTTTGCAAGTTGTTGGTTTTCTGGGAGGACCAGAAATTCCCTTAAACCCTGTTTTGGCGATGTTCGGCCGGTGGAATTGGTGAGAGCTTCGAACTTATCGGTGGAGACTAGTTCGTCGAGTGGTTGCGATACCGGACAATGCCTCTTTGTCTGTGTCGGTAAAGAGACATTGAAAACCTTATGACGTTCCAGATACTCTCTATAATACTCTGAACAATAAAGGAAGACAACTGGTGAATTATAGACCGGGTGGTGAATGGTGACACGCTTACAAAAGATATTTTGGCAAGCATGCTGAAAGCGATATTAAAATGGAGTATGCAAAGATGCAAGAACTTAGGCAAATTGAGCTCCACGTTTCTCCAAATTTTAATACGAATTATAATTATCATGAAAGCAAAATACATCTTTCGCTCATTACACAGCACCTTTTGTTAAATTTATAGAAGAGCGATGAAAGCCGGCCCCAACAGAAACTGAGATAAATCGGTGAAAAGATTATACACTGTATGATACACAGAGAGCAGGCAGTGCTTCATCCTGGAAAAAAGCTCAGAGAAAATTAATTTGCCCCTTGATTTGCTTGCCTTTTAAAATAAAAATTCATCAGATCCTAACCTGATCAAGAGACGTCATTAATGTTATTTTTCTTTCAGAAAGTAAATCCTTTTTTACATATTTAACAATTGACAAGAAACTACAAAAATTTTACAAGGATCAGTTCAGACAACACAGTGCATATTGCAAAACTGATCTAAACTTGAGACATTTCACACATGCATGCTACATTGTACTTGATGGGTTTGAACAAAATCTTTAGAGCATAGACATAGAAACATCCCTGATAGGGGCATTCCACAAAAATAATATTTACATCTGTCTAGAAACAAGTTCACTCTACCATTATCTGCCGACTGGCGTAGGAGGTAATATCATAAAAAGATGATTGTAATTAAGTAGATGGAATCCAGTCATCAGTATAATACACATATGCAAGGGCTATTCCATGTGGGTCCCAATGCTCAAGAAGATGTTTGTTTTTAATTTTAATTTTTTCTCTGACAACTTGTCATTGAATGTGTTTGAAGGTGTTCTGGGTTTCGACGTCACGACATGTATCTGAAGCATTACTGGGGTTGGCAACTCATCAGATCAAAAGCATTCGCAAAGTTTGTGTGCAGGTGCAAACAACATGCATTTGTGATGTTTTTGCTTGAATATGTTGTCCCATTTTTTTTTATAAGTACAACATTTAAAAAAGGGCATCTTAAAGCTCTGTGATGGTCCAAAAAGTTCATAACTGAAAAAAGGTTAAGGACTGGTATTCAGTTCTAAGAAACTGAAAAGTTTGCCATGTGAAGAGTACTAAAGAAACTGCTTAAAACTCAACAGCCTTGTCTGGATTTCTCAGTGACTTTATCCAGTCTTTTGTTCCACCTACCAACATGAACAAAGTGAACTCAATAAGATTATTGTGGTTTATTGCTGAGAAAAAAAGGATGAGTTTTTCTCAATCCTTTTAGAGCTAATATTTCACAAAACTGCCGCAAATAATACCAGGTGGATCCATCTCCCTAAGGACAAAAAAGAAAATGAATGTTTGTCCATGAGATGCATATTACACATGTGCTATATATCTACAATATTCATAAATGATATTATTATTTTTCCTAGGGACACAGGAAACTGCCACATATCAGTTTTTTATGGGGCTGTGAAAATTAG
>NC_090884.1:60391792-60404292 GCF_036669925.1 Montipora capricornis
TTTGCGCTGCTCTTCCCTGTAGCCAATCTGGAATCATCTCCCTTTTCAATCCTATTGGTTTGGCATGTAAAGCAGAGAAGACTTAACTACGATGCAAATTTCACCTTCAGCCTTGGTTTGGAGTTTCCTTCACTGTCGAATCGAGGTAGCTGAGAAATATCTTGAAAAGCTTCAGGTGACATAAAGTTCAAAGTTCCAACTTGAGTGTCCAGCTCGATACTAGTCTTGTCTGTCTGCGAAAAGATGAAAGGGTACTTTTGTAATAAACCATTACGGGGGCGGGGGGATTTCGCTAAGGACGTTTGAAGAAAAACTCACGATGGTACATGTAAATTAGGGAGCTAAAGCTCGGGACACTTTCGAGACGGCAACCTGCAGTGAGCTGTTTTTCGTTTTAAACGTGTCTTGACACTACCCAAGGGTTAATTAGATAAGAGTGTTTCTCTATCAATTTGCGGTCTTGCCCCAGCAGTCTCAAATGGACCGCCACTTTAACCAATCAGGAGAACCCTGGCCGGATCGACACTCAGGGTCTTAAAATAACTGAGGAGAAAGTGCTGCCTTTGCAATTTCATCTGCAAATGGTTAGACTTTAAAGTCTTCTCGGATAAGGACTAAAAACCGTAGGCCCGTCTCACAAATATCTTATATGTTCATAAGTTCCCTGTGGGACGTTAAAGAACCCACACACTATTCGAGAAGAGTAGGGCATGAAGTCCCCGGCGTTGTGGCTGTCCTGTTCTCTCCAGTAGAAGTGGCCGGCTTGGCGGTGATGTCTCTAAAAAGGCTTGTGGTGTATGAGGCCACCTAAGCAGTAACAGCCGTAAGTTAAAAAGAGACTTTGCCGAGTGCTGAAATATGTAGATGTAGATGTAGATGTAGAAGCAGTCAGTTAAGGAGTAGTAAAGCGAGACAATCGTCAACTGAACCTAGTTTAATGGCCAGTTTACAGCCAGACTCCTATATCTTGGTGGTAAAACATCCGAACTAGTAATCGGAAGGTCGTAGATTCGACTCCTTCAACGGAGCACTCCGATTTTTCCGATCAGCCCCTTAAGCTCAGTGGTAGAGCATCCGAAATAATAATCGGAAGGTTGTCGTAGGTTCGACTCCTGCAGAGGAGCACTCGGATTTTTCAGATTAGCCCCTTTAGCTCAGTGGTAGAGCATCCGAACTAGTAATCGGAAGGTCGTAGATTCGACTCCCGCAACGGATCACTCGGATTTTTTTCCAAGTAACCCCGAGTCAACATCTCTCGTTTCGTTCACCGGGGTTAACATGTATGACATCTCTTTCGGTACAATCGCGAATATGCTTCAATTCGACAATTTAGATTCTTGAAGTATGGTGGGACAATTGTCGTGCATGAACCTAGTTTTATGGCCTGGCCTCCCATGCGTCTCCTAGAGTTTCCGGAGACAATTGACAAAGATGGTCACAGAACACAAAGATGGTCACAGAACCATCTGAAAGAAACCATTGACAAAGATGGTCACAGAACACTCCCAAAACCTTCATGAAAATGCAATACTCACTTGTAAAGTGTGCGCAATACCAAAATCAATCAGTTTGAGTCGAGCTTCCACCCACAGGAAGTTAGCGGGTTTTAGGTCTCTATGTATAATTCCCTGTTGATGTACCAAGTTAACTGCTTCCAGCATTTGTCGCCAGAATGCTTTCAGTTCTTCATTTGTCATTTTAGTGCGGTTTTTTCTCAAGAAGCCCGCAAGGTCAATACTTCCATACTCCATCACCAAGATTAGGATTCTCTTCTCCTGGTTCAGCTCCCTTCAAAAAACAAAAAGGCAAAAAAGATATTAAGTTAATTGGAAGCAAAAGGGTGTTCTTGAACAGTTTTCCATTTTGACACTGCAGGGGTGCAGTGATAGCGCAGTGGTGAGAGCACTCGCCGTCACGTGTGGGTTGAGTTTGTTGGTTGTTGGACGGGGAGAGGAGATGGAAAGAGAAACCGCCCGCAATCAACCCCACAACATTTTCGAAACCTCCCATTTCAAATAATAGGCTGATTTAGCAACAGAACGGGAACGTCAGTGGCGACGGCGCGAGCAGAAAAAATACCAATGATAATTCAGAATAGAGTAGACTCCGCTCTTTTCTTCTCTATTCTAAATTCTCATTGGTAGTTTTGCTGCGCGCGACGTCGCCACTGACGTTCCCGTTCTGTTGCTAAATCAGCCTAATGTGTGACGAGCAGGGACTTGATGTCAACTACCAGGCAATCATAGCGCGCCACGTGTAAACATTGGCGGTAATACAATTAAGCTTTACTCGCTAGGGAAAAAAATTTACAAAGATCGAACTGAAATTTTAACTTACCGCTAACGTTTCCCTGTTGATGTTTATACTGTGCGCGATTCGTCGACAATGGTATTACTAGAATGACATTTCAGCACATTAAGAAATGCCTTGTCCAGCGCATTTGCTACCGATGCGAAAACTAGATGGAACTTGCCAATGGATACAAATGGCAGCCGACAACGAAGTTGCCGTGAGCCTTAATCCTTCAGCTTTTTTAATCTGGTCACCGATGATACTTGATACGATGATACTTAATCATAAGTGTGATTACCAATCAATGCAGAACACATTTTGCCGCTTAGAAAAAGCTGAAATATGAAGCTCTTGCCGAATCTCTTGGGAAGGAACGAAGAAATATCTCCTCCATTTCTTAGTGGTCTTACGTCTTTCTGCCCTTATTAAAGAACACCAGAAGATCCAAGCTACCGTAAGGAAGTTTCCAAAATTTTTGAAAACAGGTTGTCGGCTCTTTCCGCTCTGCTTTCTCTTCACACTTTAACGAATATGGTACAGTACATTTGACTAACACGCGGATTTTTTCTGACACTTTATCCGCATGTCAGGAATGATATTTTCTCCGTCCGTGGGCGAACGGCGGTTTCGAAAATGTTGCGGGGTTGATCCCAGGCAGTTTCTCATTCCTTCTCCTCGGCCCCTTCCCCATCGCGTTCTCATTTGACTTCGGTCCAGGTTTTCGCACGGCCATATTCTTAAGTCTCTTTCCTCCCTTCGAAATGATTAGGTTAAAATTCTTGGAGACGCTACTGTCCTGGCATGCGAAATGTCCACTTCCGGTTGCCGTCCGTGGCTCAAAAACACCGCCGTCCTAAGTTCCCTAACGACGAGCAACGAAGTCGCGCGTCCCTCCCCATTCTAAGCGCGGCTCCGTCGCTCGTTATTTGCCTCCCAAAACAACAATCCTGTCAGCTACGCTGGCTACGTCCACACGTATCCGGATATTTTATAAAACGACGATTTTTCTCTCCGTACATCAAAACGTTCGGCGTCCTTATCGAATCCTATTTGTCCGTCCACACCAATACGCGAAAACAATTAGAAACGCTAACAAGGGAAAGGCGTCGCAGCTGTCAGAAATAGTAAATAGTCGTTTGGAAGCTTGCAGGGTTAACTAGTTGATAGTTGACATAACGTTTTGTAAAATAACAGAATAGTCAAATTATGCAATCAGCAAAACTCACCAATCAAATAGTTTGATGATGTTATCATTTCCCTGAAGTCTATTCAGCAAGTCAATTTCATTGAAATAACTCTGAACCATAAAATCGTCGGCTTCTTCCAAATCAACAAATTTCATGGCACATATTCTTTTGCCATCGAAGGCTCGGTATACCTATCAGCAAATTTAAAATTCACACAGCAAGTGACAGAATAAGTTGCAATTTAAATGGCATTACAGCCAAGTAATCAAGTATCATAAAAAAACTTAAGACTGTCTTTAATAAAAATTATTTTAGCATCAGTAAATATAAAGAAATTAATAACAATGAACTTTTGATTATACATGTAGCGGAGAGAGGGAATTAATTTTCTTGGCAATAATAGAGGATTAAAATGGCCACAGTCGTTCTCTATTGTGAACAGATCATTGAAGGTTCAGTATTGGGAAGTTACTAATCACGGTGTTCAATCTTCCCACGCTCCCGCCTCTCCTGATAGAAATATCTTGTTTTGAGGGGTATTTGTAGTCAATGTACCCGCCATTTCTGTTCCCTCCCCTCCCCTCCCTCTCATTGAAGAGTAAATCAGAGGCCTGTTGCCACTTGCCACGCCCATTTGGGCGTACGATGCATTTTAATGTTGTCATTATGCTCGCTGGGCTGGGAAACGTCCGCTTGGCCCTGCTGGCAAACGAAATTTCTGGTCTGTTTCTGCTGCGATTGCGGAACAGATATTAAAATTCCCCAGCATGTTGAGAAATTGCTCCAAAAGGCCAATTTTTGGCTTATTTTATGACCATGATATATTTTGATGAATTTGAAAGAAATGGCTTGCTGGGTGCCCCTGTAGGTTTTGGTTCATTGTGGTGAAGTACAATTATATGGGTGTAATTCAGACTCCTAGACTGCAAGAAAAAGAGATTACAACAGCTATCACGTTTCACATAAAATGGATTGAAGCTTGTGACTTTAGCTTCGCGTGACCCACGGAAACTTGGAATTGGACTCTGTTAATCTCAAGTACTTAGTTAATATATGTCAAAAAACAAAAACAAAAACAAAAAAAAATCGGGGTCTTTGTAAACATTGTCTGTAGAAAAAGACGCTATATAAAAAAATGAAATAAAAAATGAGAAAACATAAATGAAATGACAATCCTTTCCTGTAACTGAAATTTTGCGAGTTCGATGAAGCTGTTTTGTGAGTCAACATGAGTTCATGAAGAAAATTTCGATAAGGATTCAGTCATGACAATCAGGCTGCAACCATGAAATCTTAAATTGTTTGACTTACCGGACTACGGTTTTGGGGTTCTTTTTTTTCGCAGAAGAAAACTTGTTATGTAGAAGAAAAACGAGAAGAAATTCCACGTAGATGTATCTGGCAAACGCGTAGCCTACGTAGCATGGCGGTTTTGGTTGCTAAGTAATAAAGGCGGGCGATGTTGTCACCCCGGGTGTCAAAATGAGGTGAAAGGGGCGGCAGTCAAAAACCCCTCGAATCCGGGAAGTTCTCGCGGCTTCGCCGCTCGTTCTCGCGCGCGAATTTCGCGGCTTTGCCGCTCGTGCGCCCGGCTCGACAAAACCGCCATGCTATGCAGGCTAGCAAACGCGAAAATGCCAACTTTCACGTAGAAACGGCAACCGGCAAAAGTGATGCTAAATCTCTCTATTATTCTAGATCACTGTAATCTTACTGCAAAACCGTCTCACAAGCCTGGTGAGGTGAATCACGAGAAGTGAATTTTCTGAAATCTGTGTACATGTAAGTGCGATCTTCAAAATGGTACAGTGTATATAATTATGATGTCAATTGTGAGTCTTTTTCATCTGAATCTTCAAGAGGAAAAAAATAACTTACCTTGCTGGAGCCTCCTCTACCAATGATACCCAGTCTCAGATATGATTTGCCCTTCACAACAACAATGTCCTGGGAGGCCTGGGCTGGAGTTAAAGTACTCATAAACTGCATGGCCGGGGGGTACCCAGGGGCAAACCCCACACCATGCTGGTCCAAGGGAGCCTCGCCTTGCTGTTCTCCTTTATTGTTGTCAAGAGTTGCAGAGCTGCAAGAGGGGGCACTTTGCTTAACACATTCCTCAATTAATGTACTGGAACATGTGACAGACTGCGGGTTGGAAGGAGTGTTGTCTGCTGTCTTTGAAACAAACCCACTATCTCTTGTGTCATGCAATCTACTCAGTTCTTGTTGTATAGCCATATTTTGAGTTGTACCAATCCGGTTGTTTTCTTCAGTTCTATTCTCTTTCTCTGATCTGCAAGGGACTGCAGATGTTGCTGTGTTACCAGCAGTTATGTGATTTTCTTGAGGAACTGACTTCATCTCAGACAGAACTCTTTGCTTCTGCGGGTCATCTTCTGTACATTCCAGCTCTGTGATGCCATCCAAATCATCACCAGCTTCTTTTGCAACTGACTGAGGCATCTTTACTCGCATTGGAAGACCAAAATTTATTCCTGTGTGACCTGGACGACGCCTTGTTTTGTTGGATCGAACTGACAGATTCATGCTTGAGACCAGACTGTTGTTGGCTGCAGTGAAAATGATCATTCAAGTTTCAGTAACCTGAGCTGAGGCCAGAGGTGATCAGGGCCCAGTTGTTCAAACTATGGATAGCGCTATCCGGCGGATAGCAGCGGATAGCAGGTTACTCTATGAAATGGCTAAAAATGGCACAGAAGCTTGACTTCATGAACCTGCCCTTGTTTCGACTAAAGAGGACAACTATCAAATAGCAGAAAAATAATTTAAATTATAGTGCACTTTGGAAGGGTTCAGCATTTCAGATTACTTGTTTATTAAGAAAAATCTTTTCACTTTTATTTACAATGTAAATTCAATTTCCTTGATGCTGAAACTGAAGCATTTCAGGGAGTGACATTAAAATCTTGGGTTGACATACATGTACAGGTACCTCTTACTATTAAAGCGAGTTCGAGGTCTGTACTGTAATTTTATAAGGACCAAGTTTTTTCCTGTTGATTTATGCGTGGGCGATAAATCACCAGGGAAAAAAACAAGAATCCATAACTTTAACTTACAGTACATGATTTGCATATGGACCAAGAAAAGGAGGTTTGTACTTGATATTTAGTAGGTAAAGTCTGCTAAGAGCCTGGAAGGCCCATCAGGCCGGCGCTTATCTCCGGTTTCTGTAGCATGAAGCGACTAGGAGTATTTCTAATCCCCCCTGGATGGGATGCTAGTCCATTGCAGGGTTACCCCCAGCATTTTCGCCGATACCCATTTATACACCTAGGTGGAGAGAGGCACTGAGAGAGTAAAGTGTCTTGCCCAAGAACACAACACAATGTCCCCGGCCAGGACCCGAACCCGGACCACTCGATCCAGAGTCGAGCGCACTAACCATAAGGCCACCGCGCCTCCCACTTGATATTTAGTACAGTTTATTAAGTGTTTAACCTTGGTTAATGCATTTCTCGTGCTGATTGGTTCAATCAATGTCAGTTATCAGCTTATTATACGGTAAATGATTGCGCTGAGAGTTCCTAAGCTAAAAATTTATTCGCCAGAAAGAGATAAAATTTCTCTCTGAATAAACCAAAACAAAACGTTTTCGTGGAAATGTTGCATCAAAATTTCAATTAAGCGGGCCATGCAGCAAGCTGCAATATTGATTAGATGAATTATAGTGATATTGCCCACTAAATTAGGCAATTATAGCGTGCAGACTATCTGAGAGATCCACTTAATTGACTTTAGTTATTTTTGTGTGGTATAGAGCGGTTTTCAAATGAGTGTCGTTAAACAAAAACCAAAGTAATTACTTTGGCCAATCGAAAAGGACGGAGACAGTCAAGTAAACCAATCAAAACTCGAAGCAATTACACGTAGCTGACAAAAAAACGTGGGAAAATGTGCATGCGCGAGCCACAATTGGTTTTTGTTTCACTTCTGATTGGTTGAAAAAGTGGCGCGAGAACTTTGAACCAATCACTGAGTGAAGTAATGCAAAACCAAAGTGATTCGCTAATTACTTTCGACACTCAATTGAAAACCACTCTAACTACAATAAGTGACGAAAGTATTTGAGAAACTGAACTGGGAAGACCACAGTAATTAGAAAAAAAAACCACCTAAACGTTACATTATTCACTTGCACTTCCCCCTCTCCCAACCTCTCCCCCCCCCCCCCCCCCTGCACCAAAAGGGAAGTGTTGAGGGGGGGGGGTGAGGTGGAAAGTTTGGGGGGGGGGGAGTTGTCCTTAAAAGCGGGACGTGTCGACTCAACCCTTTTGGCGCTTATTGTCATGCAGTGTAGTGTAGTGTAAATGTAGTGTTTATACTGACCTGATCTGAAATCTGGTGTACATTTCAGAGATGGCTTTTGTGTTGACATACTGCATCTTGCACGCAGCTGGAGAGGAACAGAGTCTGTCTCATCACTGCTGCTGCTTGTGCTCGGTCTGCACCTTACTGGCTGTTTTCTACAGCTTTTCAATGATGCTAGGCAGCTTAAAGGAAATTACACCACTTGTGTTGTCGGCAACGGACGGAATGCCATTGTCTGTGAATCCATTTCCTGTTGTGGTGTCATCTGCTGCATGGGTGTAAAATCAATTAAAAAATTAATGTTACATCTAAAATATAAAAGTTTCAGGGGCCGGTTGCTTGACGCCTGGTTAGCATTAACCGTTGGTTATTAAGAGGTGTCAAAACTTATAGGTTTCCATGGTATTTAACGCTGGTTAGGGCTAACCATGCTTAGAGCAACCCGGGCCAGAAGATCAAGTAGCAGTGAATCTTTTAATTATTGAATTAGTCATGTACAATGATTTCAACCAACTCCAATTTTGTTACAACTTATTAATTACCTTTCAATAATATTGAAACCCTACTTGCGAGGGTCTTAAAAATATTTTTTCAGGGACTTGGATTAACAACTTTTAAATTAACTTAACAAGCAAACAGTTGGAAAAACAACATGGCCAACCATTTTGAGAAGGACACGCTTTCCCCAAAGGATCTTGTGTAAGGACTGCACAGCAATATAGAATTTACATGTAAGTCTAGTTCCGGGTTACCCACTGGCAACTCAGCCGACGACACTAAATATAGTGTAACTACATGTAATGAATACAATCATGGATGATGAGGGTTATTAACCTGATTGCATTAAATTAAAAAAGATTATGAAAATCTTGTGGCTTAATTTCTTTCTGTATTGAAAAAAATTAATGTAAAACAAGTTAGCAATTCGTTTTACATTGCCTTGCCTCAGCATTACAGGCCTTCTGATATTACGCGATGGTGCGATTTCGCACAATCGACCTCAAATCGCATCCGATCGCACAATTCATGAAAAATCGCATAATTCACAAAAGGACGCACAAAATTCCCAAAACGAAACATGAATCAACACGTTTCTTAGAAATTCCTGCATAAAGACGCCATTTTTAAGATGATTTATCTTGGAAAAAGGCTAAAAAACCTTTGTCATCTTCGATTTCGTAAACATTCGAAGTTCAAGGCTTTATTTTTTATGTCGGGGACCTGGTACGAGTCTCCTTCTATTGGTGCAACACGAACATCCCCTTATATACACACCACTGAAATGACACAGTTGCCTTCTCGTAGAGAAGAGATTTGTGAAAAATAAGTTGTAAGTTTTTCGGGAAAATGTAGTTTCTTTCGTTGAAAACTGATAAAAACTTACTCATGGATAAGTTTGTTGCGAAAACGCTCGCTTTTTCTTCGACGAAGAAGGAAGTTCCCACCTTCCGCCCAATCTGACAGCTCACGATCGAGCAAGAAAGTACGTCACAGGTACGCTCCACGTGGACGATGGACTGATGTTTTTCTCTTCGTGCAATATTAGGGCCTTTTATACGAGAGGAAATAAGCTGCGGCTTACTCTGGCCACGGGGTACAAAATACGCAAAATGAACCATTTATACGAATATATATTCCCAGGTCAATATATATATATTTTTTTTTTCTTTTTTTTTTTTTTTAATTTGCAACACAACAATATAACAATGTACATAAAGAATAAAATCAACTAACAACGAACAGCATACTATACGAGTCGCACGTACTAAAGTACATATATATATATATAAACATAACAACAATTAAGATGGGGGGGGGTGGGTTAGTATCAAACAGAAGAGCAGTTTTCAAGTTTCCATTGCCATTCAATTTTCCTCTGTAGTTCTACAAAGTTGGGCGTCTTAGAAAGTGATTTACAAGTGTATAAATAATATTTGGTGTAAAGAAGGAGAATATCTAGTCTGCGTTCTTGGGCGTTCGTCAGTTTGCATTTTTCCTCCTTTATATGGAATAGAATCTGTTCATTCGGGGGAGTAAGTTTTAAGTTGCTCAGATTATTGAACCATTTCACAATATCGTTGTAAAATGAGGACGTAGTAGAACAGTCCAAAAATGTATGAAGTATAGATTCTTGATGTGAGCATAGAGAGCATTGATCATCGACGGTAATTTTAAATCTTTTCAGTTCTCGCTTAGTAACAGTTATCCTATGCAGGAGCTTAAATAAGAATTGCCTTAGTTTATTATCTTAAGTTATTTTATATATCTTTTGAAAGTTAGCTTTCCAGGAAACAAACGAATCAGGGAAGAGTTGTTCCCAAGCTTTCACACCAGTAGGCACACCCAGGTCAATATAAGCCGCGGCTTGAAAAAGACGTGAACGTAGATTTTGTACCATTTATACGGGGTGAACATTGGAGTCTTCTGTAAGCTGCGGCCAGAGAAAGCCGCGGCTTATTTTCTCTCGTATAAATGGGGGTATGGCCCTATTGTGATTGACCATCTTCGGAAGTTCGTGGTTGACAAGCACCTTTATCATTCATTTGGCATGTTAGCTGTGTCCTTTCAACTTTTAACGTGGTGCACCAGTAGTGCAGAAGACCTCATTTTTTTTATTTATCCCAACTAATGTCGATCGAGATACGTAATTACTGTTCCTTTGTGTTCAAAATGTCTTTAGGGCAGCAAAAAAGTGTTTTTCTTAACCTGAAACCTTATAAAACAAGCTTAAAATTGCTGAGAAAAAAATCGCATAATTTACATTATTTATCGCATAATTGGCCTTTCTAATCGCACAATCTGCCCTGAAAAAATCGCATAATTTGCCTTTTTTAATCGCACCCTATCAGAAGGCCTGGCATTACTACAGTCTGGAACCTAACACCAGGGATGGCACTAGGATTTTTCAATCTGGGTCCTGGGACCCGCATGTTCGGCCAAATTGGGGTCCCAAGCATTTTTTGGGGGTCCCAAAATCTTGGTGACCCTCAGCGAGAAATAGAGTATGTTTTAAATTATGAGAAAAAGAGAGTAACCAACTTGGAATTAATATTGACGCATATGCATAGGACCGGCCGACAAAGGCTTTTTCTAGAGCCGTTACATTCATTCCTGGACAAGAACTCTGTTAATGAAAGAGCACCCTTTCCAAGGGTTTACGCATCACTAGTTTCCTCCCTTAGGAGCAACGAACAGTGACGTCTTTTACTTTATATTTGCATTCAGTGACTTGCAGAGTACATTCCTCTGAAGAAGACCGCAGAAGGCGGTCGAAAATTTAGTTTTAACCTTTTTAAATGTTTTAAACCCCATTTCTTAGAACTTCAATTATGATCACAGATTGCTCCAACAGTTTAACAAACAACAGAATATACTGACAAATCAAAGCAAGTTGTGTGAGTTATTTAAGTCACTGCCTTGCGTCCTGGGACGCATTAAAATTTAGATCATACATTTTTTGGATTTTATTTGCGTAAAAATGCACGATTTCTGCGTTAACGCGATCCCTGCTAACACTAACATAACCATCATTTACAAAAGAATGAAATGGATTCAGAATGTTAGAATGGCATCTTTGAAAGAACTTGATCAGATTGACAGTCACCTTGGGGTACAAAACAATAGCAAGTCAGTGTTTTGTGAGAAATAGAGTTTAATTTCCCAATAGTTTGTATGCGAGCATGGTTTACATGACATCAGATGAAAAGTGATAATTACATGTAGTGACTCAAAATAAAAATTATGAATTATAACTTTTATTTAAGTGTCAAGAGTACTTTACATATAGAGCTGCAGTTAAGGACAATGTACAGAAATCAAGTCAACTTGTATCTAATCATAGGTTTTTAGGAGAGGGGAAAACCGGAGGATCCGAAGAAAATCCTCTCGAAGCAGAGTAGAGAACAAACAAACTCAACACACTTATGACAATGAGTCCAGAATCGAACTGCGGCCACATTGGTGGGAAGTGAGTGACCTCACCACTGCATCATCCCTCTAGCTGTTCAGCTCCCTCATGATGATCAATGTACCTACCTTGGCTCATAGGAGATGAATCCACTGATGATTCACTGCTTTTTTGCTTCAGTCTTGAGAACCCTGTCAGCGTCAGTTCATCACTGTCATCAATCAAAACCTTTTTACCCTCCACGAAGTTGTCATATGCTCTTATCAGCAACTCTATTGGTTTTGCTCCAACATCCTTCCCTTTGCGCAGCAAACCTCTACATTTGCTTTTGTTTCCTGCATGTTAATGACAACAATAATTACTGTTACAGTAACATATTTACATGTATTATCATTTAAAAATCTAAAACAAAACTGAAAATTACTTAATACAAGTCATGTACTGTAACAAGCAAAATCAACAAACCTCATTTCATCTATTAACCATTATTTTTTAACCACTCGACATAGAAGTAACCAGATTAAGATCTTGGCACAGACAAAAATATTTTTTGGTTCCTTAGCCTTTATCTAATAAATAATAAAGAATTAAGTGTTTGAGTGAGGCCTTGAGCTGCTTTTGAAAAGTTTGATCCAAGCTCCAATTGCCAACCTACAAACCTGTATGGCATCATCTGCAGCTCCAGGCCTGACTGGAACACTTTGTTTATTCATTTTTTCGAAAAATATCCTGCTCAATGAGGCCAGCATATCTTCATATCTTTTGCCTAATACACATATTTT
>NC_090884.1:60419292-60426792 GCF_036669925.1 Montipora capricornis
CCTCAAAGCTTGTCCTAAGTCTTCCGTTTGAGCTGTGGTGAAGCTTGTTTTAGGCTCTTTTGTCGAAAGATCGGGAGGCAGCTCTTCATCGTTTGAAAGATCGACATCGTCGTCGACCTTATGTTCTTCCATATCTAAAGCTTGGAAATGGCAAAGTATCAGAGAACACGATAAAATAAAAAATATCTTCAGAGTAGTTTACCTGCTTCGAACTGCACGAGAAAGGAAGAGGGTGCTCGTGGTATTCACTCAATGTTATATAGCCTGTCTTCATTTACATAACAATAGTCTTCAAAGAGTGGTTTATTGCGCATGCGCACAAAGGAAACGCATAATGATGTCATAATACGTAGCATGGATGAGGAGAATGGCAGACCTCTTCCGGTTGGAATGCATAGTCTGCGTCGTAGACAGACTAAACCCAGGTTTCTAGTTGCATGTCGCCTACCAATGCTGGGCGTGTTGTTCTTTACAAGCGACCATTTGTCATTGTTTTTATGACACCTTTGTGTTGATGAGAACGGAGAAATCGCACCACCCTTCAGTAAAAGTTGAAAACTGACCGGATTATCAAAGCACTATTTTATTGCAAATCGACCCTTTGTTGTTGTACGGCAATTCAAACTTTAAATCAATAGCCGCCTGGGATACTCGCCTTCGTGGGAACACGGGTTACGCTACTCAAAGTAATGCGCCCGATCGAGCAGGATTTGATTTAATTTGGGGTAGAATTGCAGCTCGTCCAGTTCCAGTGGGGTTTTTACAAGTCGCATTCTTCCTGTGGGCATGACCACTTGAGCGAAAGGCTTCTCCATGCTCACCCGAAGAAGCGCCAAGTTTTAGCAATGATGCCTCGAAACGCTGACAAGGCAACAAAGGGTGAATGTACCCTCGACATCGATAATCAACAACTCAAGCCAACAGCTAAATTAAGGGCGGAGCCTACTAATTCAAAGGTATTTTTGCGCAGTTTACTGAACATGCGGGAAAAGCAGATCTTAACAAGTGTTATTGAAATCCAAAAAGAAAATTGGGGGTAACCATGCATTATTCGAATATAATTCAACAATATTATTTTGTAAAAAGCTTTAATATACAAAGAAATGTATGGCGTTCTCTTCCAAGTTGAAACTTACTTATCTCTGAAAAATGCGTGGTTACCCCCAATTTTCTTTCTGTTTACCGAGAGCACTTGCATTGCTAAGTTCTGCTTTTTCCGCATAGTTTTAAACCGCGCAAAAATATCCCAGTGTTAATAAGCACCACCCATAGGAAATCCGAGTATCTCGAGATGCGTAGAACGTATGCGCGATAACAAAAGTAGGAACCGTCCTTAAGAATTCTTGGAGTAAACATGGATTCACTAAACATATGAGCGACATCTGCAAAAAAGCGAGTAAGAAAATAGGGGTACTGTCAAGGCTACGCAACCTAATCTCATCCAAGACAGGAGCCAATTAATGGGCTCCTGTCCAAGACCAAGCCTCAACTGTACCTAACAGCAATTCTTCCTCATCTGACGTATTCAATTTTGCCAGATCGTATGGCATTTTTGTAAACAATCTGAGAGGCGAAAACTGGAGAGACTGTAAGAAAGCGCTGTAAGAGTAATTTACAACTGCAGGACAGACACTCATGAAGATCTTGTACGCTGTGCAAAGCTGCCCTCTCTCTGCAACGGGCAAGTTCAAGACATTCTAACGTTAATGTATAAAGTTAGACATGGCTTGGTGTTTGACTTACGTAGTTTAACTTTTTAATACTGCAAACAAAGGTTACTACTTAAGAAATGCTACTCCACAGTAAGATACGGAAAACACTCGATCAGATATTTGGGTTCATATCTTTAGTCCAGACTATCCTTAAGCGATCGACAGCGACAGTTACTGGACAATTTTAGAAAAAAAATTAGAAAGAAAGTCCTGACAACTCTAATTGAGGGCACGTGCATCGATTGCAATTTATGCACCACCTAACCAGGCGTTCCAATGGAATCTTATTTTATTTCCCTTTGTGCAGTGACTGCCACTCAATTGAATTGTTTAGCTGATACCAAATAATTATAGACTTGTCATTATTTAGATTAGTCGAGACTAAGTACTTTTAAATTTGTAAATATTTTAGATTGAAGGTAGAGTCAAAAGTGCCTTCAAATTAGTCGCGGACTGGATTTAAATTTCTTGTAGTATAACTGCTTACAATGCTGAAATAAATAATGTCGACGCTGTCATAAAATAACCCATTTATTCAGAGTTGTCTTACAAGTCCACAACCAATGAATGCGTCGTTGGCTCAGCTATATTCCATGCAGTATCGTTATCGAGTTTGGATTTGGTGCCTCATGAACTCGGCTGCCTGGGAACCGGTGTGGTAGCCTCCCAACCAGACGTTCTTAGGGCTTCGTTACGCATTCCTCCCCCACGAACCTATGTAAATGCCAGCACTCTGCCTTCTGTCTGTTACCGCACGGCTAGTCTCTTGAATGTAGGCCTCAATGTTTTTTGATGGCCCAAAATGATGTATGGTGCGATAAACACCTTATGCAATCGGCACCCATTCCGAAGGCAATAGTAGCTACCAATTCACCAATAGTAGCCACCATTCTCACTGGGGAATCTTCTTTGTCTTCTTTGTTTTGATCAGGGGTGCATGAATGTAACAGCTCCAGAACAACTTTTCTTATGTCATTTGTTTTGTCAGCATAAAGTTTGTCACCAAGCATTCCTCTTAACGTGGAATAAATTGTGCGTAATTGTCCGAGTGGCAATGATTTTCTCCTCTGTTATTTCATCTACCAGCCACTGAAAATATTCTTCAATAGGTTTGTCGTTTTCCATGTAGTAGACAATATTTGTCTTGCTCAGACTTTCATAAATAACTTGAGGATCTTTCATTAACAATACCTCTGTGATGGTTTCTCGAGTGCAGGGGCGTAGTTAGGACTTCTCAGAGGGGGGTCACACTCTCTCCCACCCAGGGTACTTACCGATTTGTCCTGTCGATATCCACGCTGTTTTTAGTGGAAGTGACAATTTTTTGGATGAGCCTTGAGTGCGGGGGGAAGGACAAGCCTACAAAATAGCTGCATAGATGAAGTAAGTTTCAGGTGACATAAATTACTCATTCTCGTCACCAGAGCCTTGGATCGACAAAAGGCTCTGGGAAACTCTATCTAGGGGAACATGCGCCGTGGGGTTCTTGTAGCCAAAAATTGGCTATTTGAACCTTACGGCGCCTGCCCACTCCTCGTCCTAACATGAATGCACCATTTAGAGACGTTTTTGAAGACAGTTTGTTTCCGGGTTCTCTAGAGCTCTTCTTTCCCTCAGTCAAGAGAAGAGCTCTCGGGTTGACATTGATAAATTACTCTGTTCCAGTCTCACAGCTCACAGATATGGTTTGTATTATGTTGTTGACTGTCACAAAGTAGGGGGGAACCATGACCCCCCCCCCCCCTCCTCCCTGCCGACGCCCCTGGGTGCAATATGTGGTTATAGCAGTTAAAGCTAAGATGTTCACTGTCGGAGCAAGTGATCTTAATTCGTGTAACACTGAAAAAGTTTCTCTAAATGCAGACATTTAATTACTGTTGTTTTAAGTGCCCCTAAAGAGCAACAATAATAATAAAATTTACCTAGAGCACAAACATGCAGATTTTAATACGCTTTGATTCAAATGAGGATCCAAGATTACAGTTCAGTTGATTTTTATTATTAAGCTAAGCGTTAAGGTGCTTGCCAAGGACGTTCGGTGCTAGAAATGGACAATCATGAATCGTATTTAAGCAATAATAACTATGCTTACCTTGCTTTATTACGTGAGTTTCGTCCACGGCAACTGCACAAAGCTTCGACCAGTAAATTTCGCTGGACAACACTTAACTCTAGCTTTCGTTTTTCAAACACGCTTGCGCACTTCCATATACGATTGAAGAATTTTCCTTCCATGACACCCTTTGTATTTTCTTCAGTAATCTCACAGAGAGAAGTTGCAAGAATTCTAATATTTGCCAGTTTGTTTACCTGGTCTTTTATAAGGTTTACAAGGGGCGAAATCACAACAACAATATGACCAGCGCCTTCAAGAATTGAGTCGTAAACAAACGGTACAGCTTGAAAAACATGTGACTTGCCATAACCAGTTGGAAGGTTTACGAACACATCAGTTTTCGTCCGCACAAATTGCACAATGGTTTCTCTTTGATACGCATTCAACTCCCTTATACTAAACGTTTCCCACACGTGACCAAAAAACCGCACTTCAAGCCGCCATCTTGTCCCGGTTAAAACTTTTAAAACAAATAAACACGAGTTTACCCAAAACTGGTAAACGGGCTCTCATTGGTCCGCAGTCGGGGAAAGGAAGTAGCTGTTGGATTCAGCAGAGGTTCGTGGGGGAGGAACGCGTGACGAAGCCCTAAAAACATCTGCGTGGGAGGTTACCGGTGGGGCAACCAATTGGAAAAAAGAATGTGTCGAAATTTTACGGAATGTCACATCCTTGTCGCGAAAACGTTCAAGCCGCCCTGTTATTTTCAAGATGTAAGCAGGTCCATTGCTCAACTTCTACACCAGACTAAAAAGGCGGAGGACAAAAGATTCACTGTTATTCCGATTAGGCCTTGCTAATTACGTATTGTTATGTTCGCTTTGTTCTTTTGTTTTACGCACATAACTATTTCGGATCCGGTATATGGAGTGTTTTCACATGACGTCACGGCGGCCATGTTGGTGTTCCAAAACAAAGAAAAGGCAGCCATGATGGTGTACCAAACTAATCCTTCGGGAATTGAACTCTACTTTTATACAAATACTTTCTTTTTTTTCAGTAATCCAATATGGCTGCTGGTCAGGTGAATGAAAACGCTCTGTTCATTGGTTACACCTGACGTCACGGCGGCCATGTTGGTGGAAAGAACAATAGCGAAAAAGTCTTTTGAGAATCTGGCACCAACATGGTCGCCTTATCACGTGAGTGCAATCAAAGAATAAAAGACCAGCCACAAGAGAACGAACTCGCCTTGCAAAGAAACACAACGAGATGTAAAACCTCTGCCAGTCCCTTTAGAAACTAAGAGTGAAATTGGAAAAGTTGAAGATATTTGAACAACGAAGTTGAAAGAATACACATTTGAGTTTTCACTTTATCGTCTTATATCTATTATTGATTGAAAGAAATCTCAGTAGTTATAAAATAAACAAACAACTTCATGGTTAGTTCGCTCGTACCATTTTATTCACTCGTTGTGCGGAAGAATCGCAAACTACGCTCACTCGTTCGTTTGCGATTCTTCACAACGAGTGAATAAAAATCATACCCGCTCACCAACCATAAAGTAATCTCTAAAACCGTACATAAATAATTGCAAAGCTGTGGTACTCGAACAACAGTATCGTGCAGGGCCATAAAAGGTATTTATGTTCTCAAGTACTCGCATCTCGTCTCTCAACGGCATATTCAGACAGTTTGGCTGTCAGATAATTCCTCGTCAAATTTATTGACAGGTGTTTTACAAGACTGATTCGATCCGTTTCCATATTATGCAGAAAATCATGCTGTACTTGCGAATTACAATTACTGAATGTTTTTTCCGGTTGTCATTCAATACAGTGGCTTGCCATTACCAATAATCAGGCAACCAAATATCGAAACTGGAGTTAATTGTTTAGGCTTTTGTCAAATACATGTAATTCTTGTGAAAACAGGGATTAAAAAATAAACATGATCATTTTTTCAAAGGTAAGCTTAACTTGCGCACCACATGGAGAAATCATTCGTCCCAAGTACCATGGCAGCTTTCTTTCTTTTGCACTCAACATGTGAACGTTTATCATCAATTAGCTAGCCCTGACTAAGGATTTTTGAAGTCTAAATTTAACAAAATGTGGCTCAAAAATGTCACAATGCGAACTAAATTTAGCCTTCAGTCTATGAGTGGGATGTTCATTAAATAAAGTGTGGGCGGTATATAGGAAAACTAGAAATAGCAGAGCTCCATTTTGATGATAATTAAAGACCATTAAATGATTTTATGTGAAAACAAGAACAATTACACTTCGTTTTTGTTTAATTCCATGCACCCGTGCGAGGATTGTTTATATCGAACAGAGTTGACTTACGGCAAAAAGGATTCAAGTTGAAGATGATTTTTGGATTAGCCAATGGGATTTCAGTATTTAAAACAAAAACTTGATTGGTTACGAGCGAATTAGCATTTTCACTTTCTACTGAAGAATGTTTTTAGCTCGATATTCTTAACTCTTGAAACAACAAGGCTGACGATACCCAAAAAAGCCAACCTTGCAGTTGGAAGAAAAAAATTGAAGATAAAATGGCATCGGCCACTTGGAGTTTTGAACTTCATTTCGAGAGTATTTTAAATACCACAAGCGTACTTGCTTTTCTTTCAGTGGCTTTGATTTTGCTGATTTTGATGTCACCATCATTATCATATGTTCTTTCCGCGTCATGTGGCGCATAGGGCACGAACAAAAGATTTCCATTCTGTCATGCCTTTAGCTAGTTGAATACCAGCCCAGCTTCTCCACCCAAATTCAATCCTCTCTTTTTTTACCATCCTACGCCACGTATCTTTCGGGTTGCATCTGGTCCTTTTTCCTAGTGGAAACCAACTCAGTGCGACTCTCTTGTCATCCGAAGGTTCTCTACGTAAGACGTGCCCTATCCACTCCCATCTTCTAGCACTAATCATGCTTGTCGCTGCATGGTGGTGTCCCTGCTTGCCTATGGAGTTCTGAATTGGTTACTATCTTAGGCCAGAATATCTTCCAAATTCTTCTCAAGTGTCTATTATGGAAAGCATTAAGCCTGTCACCATCCCGCTTGTTAACTTTACAGCATTCGGCGCCATACATTAAAACTGACAACACAGTGCTCTTATACAGTGACAACTTTGTCCCTCTGCTGTATTGGTTTGATGCCCAGATCGCCCTCATCGTAAAAAAGTCCGATCGTGCCTTTCCAGTGCGACAATTGATATCTGCTGTGAAGCTTTCCTCACAGTTGATCTTAGACCCTAAGTATGTAAAGGTGCTCACATTCTCTAACTCCTCCCCATTAATAGTTATCACTTGCTGGGTGGTCAGTGCAACACTCATTACCTTAGACTTCTTGGTATTCACCAGCAGACCCACTCTTGCCGAGACTCTGACCAACTCATTTGTTTTCAATAGTAGCTGTTTATAGTGACGGAGAAAAGCACTAAATCGTCAGCATAAGTTAAGTCCTCAAGCACATAGAACGTACCCCAGCTGATACCACGCCTCCTCTTTGTGATAGTTGCCATTGCCCAATCAATCACTAACAAAAATAGGAAACCTGACATTACACACCCCTGCCTTACCCCTGACTCTATCACAAACCACACCGAGTACCTTCCATCATGTTCTACGGAGCACATAAAGTTGTTATAGAAAAGCTTGACCATGGTGATTAACTTTCCTGGAATTCCATAAATGGCCATGATGTTCCACAGACTCT
>NC_090884.1:60434292-60444292 GCF_036669925.1 Montipora capricornis
TCTAATAAGATCTTAATAATAATAATAATAATAATAATAATAATAATATTAATAATAATAACTTCATTTCTATAGCGCTCTTATCCTATATGCAAGGCGCTTTACAATCATATAAACAACGTTATTAATAAATATTTACAAATTTACAACCATATCCTATTATATTTACAATAATTAAAAGAGGAGAAATAGAAACAATGATCTGTTATTACTAAATTTAGTAAACAAGTACGTCTTAAGTGATCTTTTAAAACTCGAGATGGTGTGAGGCTCCCGAATTTCATAGGGTATTAAGTTCCATTCTCTTGGTGCTTGAACAGCGAATGCTCTATCTCCATAGGTCTTGGTATACAATCGAGGTTGCATTAAAAGTTCATTACTAACAGACCTCATTGATCTAGTATGAGGATGATAATGTAGTTTCTGAGCTAAATAGCTAGGCGATGTCCCATTCAGTGCTTTATACACTAAAAGCAGAATCTTGAAAATAATACGGTATTGAATCGGTAGCCATTGAAGCTCGCACAAAACAGGACGGTGTGATATGCTGAAACCTACTCATTTGCAACACAACTCTAGCCGCCGTGTTTTGTACATACTGCAATCTTTGTAACTGATATTTAGGCAGGCCATATAATAATGCATTACAATAATCTAGTTTTGATGTGACAAATGCGTGAACAACAACTGCGGCTGATTCTTTAGCGAGATACTTCCTAATTCTAGATAAGTTCCTGAGATGATAAAATGATGATCTACAGATGCTAGACACATGTGTATTAAAAGACATGTGCTCATCAAAGATAACACCAAGACTCCTAGCCGACTGAGAGGCAGCCACGTTCTCATCACCAACACGATGATAAGGACTGAAAGGATGGAGAGCGACGATACTTTGAGTGGATGAGCATGAGCTCCGTCTTGTCGTGATTTAGCTTCAATTCGTTAAGATCCATCCAACAACAAATAGCAGAAATGCAGTTTTCGACCCTCGATTTAGTATAGAAGGTGTATAGAAGGTAGAGTACAGGTCCCAAAACTGAACCTTGGGGAACTCTCACGGGAAGATCTCGTACCGTAGAATTTGTCCATTGATGTTAACAAACTGACTTCTTTGAGAAAGATAAGAATTAAACCATTGTAGTACAGTTCCTCAGATGCCAAATGATCTCTGCAGTCGTGCCAGCCACAAGGAATGGTTATCAAATGCTACCGACAAATCCAATAAAACAAGGAGAACATTCTCGCCCTTGTCCAGTGACAGCACAGCTGACAGCATAATGTCATTTGTAACGGTGAGAAACGCAGTCTCGGTGCTGTGGAAAATATTGTACGCTGATTGAAGAGGCCCATGTAGATAATTTTCGCCAAGGTAGTAAATATAATGCAATTGCACAAACACTGTTTTCTCTATCAATTTAGATAGGAACTTTAAATTTGACACAGGGCGAAAGTTACTTAACTGCTCAAAATCTGGACTTAATTCCTTAAAAAGAGGTAATAGCAGTGCAACGTTAAGTTCCTTGGGAGCAATCCAGACGACAATGACAAATTAATCACCCTTCTCAATACAGGAACAAGACTAGAATAGCATTGCCGCATGATACTCACTGGAAGTGAAAAGTTGAAACCCTAATCAACCCTAAGACGTCTTCATCTGTTACCATTTCCAACACGCTAAAGCATGACGTACACTCAAAATCCTCCATAGTGGGCTCCTCCAGCTTTTCTTTCCTAGCCAGCAACTTATCACGAATTCGCACGATCTTGACACCAAAGAAATCAGCAAAGCCATTCTCGAGTTCTTGGTCATTGTTCGCAGACGGATATCTTTTGCCTATGTTCCTTTGCAGTAATTTATAAACTGTGCGAAAAATTAGCATGCTATCATGGACGTCATTGTCCTGAATAATGCTGTTCTTTCACCTTATAGAGCATAGCATTTACAACATTGCATTCTTCCAAATAATTCACCCTGTCAATTTCAAAACCATTCGAACGACATTTACGTTCAAGCCTTCGCACAACCAGTCACGCATTTAAATGCCATTACAGCATTTCTGTAATAGAGTAGTTGCGTAATGGGTAACTAACGCATTGCCCTAAGGAATGGTGTTACGTGGTCGAATTTCTTTACTCCACTAATTACACGACAGGCAAAGTACTGTACTTTTTATACTTTTTGTTAGGTTACTCTGGGTGGTATAACTCCAAATGTTGGAGCAGTAAAGGAGTTTGCTAAATACTTGACAATTAAAAGCCAGTTTGATAAACAACAAAGATCCATCCCTTACCTAGGGCTCATTCTACTGAAGAGCTGCTAAAGATGATGAGATGTTTATGTTTAGCACTTGCACAAATTGTGCCCTTTTTGGATTAGATAACACAACGGTCCTCCAGTGAACACAGCAAATTTGCTCATTTCAGGCCCTTGTTTGGACGACAATGACATAGAAATGTACCAAAATGTACTGAAGACGAACGAGCAGGAAACTCAGGGGTACTGTTATAGTATTCTCTTTCTTCTCCTTCTTTTTCATTCTTCGTGGTCGTCATCTTCCAAAGTTGACGTTCTTTTTACTCAGTCGTCCCCTCATTGTGGAACAGCCTTCCTTCGCGCGTTCACTGGGTGCATGCTTTTAAGAAAGATATTTTAGATTAGCTTTGACGTAGTTTTTTAGTAGTCGATTTTGCTTGCATATAAATATACATGGTTAGCAGTCTCATGTTTGTATTCTTATAATAATGTATTTTTATTACATAGAGAGCATTTTCATTACTGTTATTCCCTTTCTTTTCTGTTACGTAACTGTACAGTCCGTTTGATCATTTTAAGAGCGCTTTTAAAAGCACTATAACAAGTTGACCATATTAAGACTTGCATGCACTCTTTTACTTAATGAAATGAAGCAATCATATCTCCTGAGTATAACCATGTGATCTGAATCTAAACTACATTATACAAGCTAACGAGGTTTGGCTCTTGAATGGATATCGTGATTTTTCGGCTTTCAAACGATTGCTTTGCTTTTGCATATGTACGAAAGCGTTTATTACAGTAACGGTTGTAAGATACGCAAAATGCAGTAATGTAAGTATTTTATGATCCTTTGTTTAAAATCCACGCGCAATCAAACTAGTTAGCTGCTTTCACATGGTATTCTTGAAAAAAAAAATCAATCCATTCATGGTGTGCCTGCAAGGACAAATTGGCTAAAACCTTTTGAACAAATCGCTTACTGAACGAAATCATACATAATATACTGAACTGCGGATATGAAATCAAGTAAAGCTATGATCCTCGTAGTTATGGACGCAATTTTAGCAATTGCGTAGAAAAGCCTGAAAAATGTAGGATTTCAATGGGGTTTGAACCCGTAACACCGCGATACCGACGACGACACACCTGTAATGGTAGTAATGGTAATGGTAATGACTTTATTTTAAGAGGGTAGCACGTAACAGTTTAAGTATAACTGATGACCCTGTGGCCCTCTATAAAGTAATCTAGTCAATACACAAGGTTAACACAAATGAAGATAATAACAAGGTGATATATATATAAGTTAAAAACATATTAGAAAAGTACATATATACATCATAATCTTAATAATAAAAACATACAAAAATTTCATTATCCAAATTATAGAAAATTCATATTACTATTTTGTTTGCTAAGTAAATTGTTTATAACTTTCTTTTTCAAGGCTTTAGCACTCTTTAGTTCTTTTAAGTCTTTATCCACGTTATTCCATTCTTTAATTGATCGTACAGTAAAGTATCGCGAAGGCACGGGTTCAAACCCCGTAGAAGTCCCGAATTTTTCAGGTCTCTCTACGCAATTGCAAACAATTGCGTCCATAACTACGAGGATCATAGCTTTACTTGAAATCGCACATTATTATGACGGGACCACCATGATCGTCACTACTGTTATTATTAGATTTTACATCCCCACAGCATTAGTAGTAGTAGTAGTAGTAGTAGTAGTAGTAGTAGTAGTAGTAGTAGTAGTAGTAGTAGTAGTAGTAGTAGTAGTAGTAGTAGTAGTAGTAGTAGAAGTAGTAGTAGTTGAAGTAGTAGCAACTTTATTACCATGTCAGAAACTTCTAGTTTGGGAGATATCATATACTTAGTCTAATGTGGAGACACAAATAATAATAGATAAAATTATTTACAAAGAAATACTATCTACTAGATTCTAAAATTAAGTCATATATACAAAAATGCATAAACTATAAAAACATTTACAAAGAACACATACAGCACCTGCAGTCATAACCTAATCAGGAGCTGAGGTCACGCTTACGAATACGGGAAAAACTGGCTAACGATGTAACTGATCTGTCTGCAGTTGTCAGTTTGCAACCATTGAACATACGCTTATTAGCGATTGTCATTAAATGTGCAAGCAAATACACAATTTTGAGGCCAGCATAAAAGCTTGTCTGGAACCACTTTGCTTAAAAGTATTTATCGCGTTAACTGGGTTAGTAGCCAAGTTGTCTTTTCCGTGAGCCATTTCTAAAGCGATGTGATTTCCATTGACCCCTGGGTCGGCCTCGTCTGTGTGTGCAACACGGTTTTCCTTTCGAAAACACCAGAAGAAAACAATTTCACAACAAGTGCAAAAATGGCGGAGCTCATTACGGTAGTTAGAGCTCTGACAGGCGTATAAAATTGGATTCCAAAATGAATTTGAAATAAGCAAAAATCGAGATATTCTATGAAGAAAGTACAATTTGTCATAGTTGGTTTGCACGATGCTTGTGTCCGCAAAAACTAGGAACGTAAAAAATATTGCAAATGGCAAAGAGCAAAGAGCAAACGCTATGCTTAGCCACACAAGAAGACGAGCCAGTTGTTTCTTTTCCAGCCTTTCAGCTTCTGTAATAGTAGATGCCGAGCAGATTGTTTTTGTGAAGTACAAACCTCGAACAATTCCAATGTAACAAAATAAAACCACGAGAGAGCTTACGAAACCAAAACAGATGCAAGTAAATATAATATACGGCTTCTGAAAAGTGTACTCCTGTAAAGTCCACGGGCGTTTGCACGGGTACCTGGAGGATGCACTGATGTTAAAAGTATTGGCTTTAATATCAGGGATGCAAGATACTACGGCAACAATCCAAAGCATAGCAACAACATATCCAACGGATGTCTTGGACATTCTCAATGTGGTATGAAAAGGCTTAACAAGTGCCAAATATCTTTCCACTGCAATTGTGCAAACCGTGAGAACTGATGCGTTGATGGAGATTGGTACAATGGCATTTCCCGCAAACAGCTTGCAGATCAAATCTCCTGTGAGTCCCTGAAGACGAACCGATGTGAGAGCAAAGTCATATAATCCAGGACAGAGTAAGAGAGTCAATAAATCAGCAACAGCCAAGTTCATCAGGAGGTAGTTGGTTGTTGTGTGCATTGATGGTGTTTTGCGAACAATGATGATCACCAGGCAGTTTCCAGTGACGCCAAAGATAATAATAAACGAGTACAACGACGCAAAAAGTATATCCTGAGTTGAGATGAACTCATTAAGAGATGGCCTTGTAGTATTATTCTTCATTTTCTCGTCGTCAAACGCAACCACCTTGAACAAGTCACTCTGAGGTTTTCAACATATAATGTACACTGAAATCCTATTTAATTTGAATGCACCATCTTGTCGAAGCCTGGGCGTTGATGCTGCAAAAGAGGATTTATCAAAGTTTTTGTACATTTATTTGATATGCAATGACGCTCGTATAAAGTGTATGATTAGTTTAATGTCAACGAGCCATTGAGATCTTGCGCGGAAATTAAGTTCTCTCACTCCAGATGAAAAATGAGAGTTAAGGCGATTCAGTTGATAGACCAAACTGAACTACGATTCGTAGATTCAGTAATTATTAAGCAAAAGAATTGTTTCGATACTGATATAATAGACATCCATCATTACTTTCTTCTCAATATTAATCGCGCCTCAGTGATGATTTTCCGGAATAACTTTTGTTTTCCTTCAACTGAGAGCACCTCTGCGTAATAAAGATGAAACGTTTGTGTATCTAACAGCAAAACCTTCTATGTTTTTCAGTTTGATCCGTCGTAGTTCTATAAACTTCCAAGCGTAATTATCTTTTGGTCAAATGAATGAAGGGGGTAGTTTCTAAAGAAACTGTGGTCCTGCGTCGGTGGGGAAGTAGTATAAAAAAAAAAGGGTTTTATCAACGGTCGGAGTTGATAATGTAAATTTGGCCACCGTACAGAGATTCTAAAAGCTGACGTTTCGAGTGTTAGCCCTTTGTCATTCGCTCTGACGAAGGGCTAACGCTCGAAACGTCAGCTTTTAGAATCTCTGTACGGTGGCCAATTGACATTATCAACTCCGTTGATAAAAACAATTTTTGTATCTCAAGATCACTTGTGTTTATAACCAATCCATTAACAAAGAAGCTTCCGTCATATATTTTGTCAGTCAAGAGACAATTTACCTAAATCATAAGGGATATTGACCTGCAGGTGCGATTTGGATCTTAGCTTTTCTTTTCTTTCCTGCTACGGTTTCTTTTATGTGTTGGCTTGAAAGCCTTTTATTATATAGATTTCACTGTCGCCTTGTGACATTTTTTTCATCGTGGATGTCCAGTGACAGCTTTCGCACCTGTGCAATGTACGGCGATATCTCCTCACTTCCGACACTGATTCCGCTAACCTCGGACCGGAATAATTCAGTCAAAACTCAATCTCATCTCTCCATCTTCTTATAGAGGACATGCGACACGGAAACAGCTTTGAATCTGGTATGACTATGAGTTCGTCAGCGGCACTGATAAATACTATGCAATTTTTATTTATGCAGGCCGATTCAAAACGCCACTCCGACGGTGGAAGTTTTATTCTCTCAGTATTGAACGACTGACGTTCAAACACAAATATTTATGCCCCAAATATGGCAACTGACGGACAGTTGTAGTTCCCTACAAATTGACAAAATTTCCCAAGCGATTCTAAGCGCATTAGATCAGACCCACATGTATTTTGCGCTATATAAGCAATAAATTATTATTAGTAGTAGTATCTTCTACAGTTTTATAAATTCGTTCACACTTTTTTTCTACGTTGAATGGAAAAAGTGGAAAAAGAGTATCAGTCAGATAAATGAAGCTCACACATAACAATTCATGAAGTTTGAAATCAATTTGAGTCGCGAAACATTGGCAATGACCACCTGAGCTACACCTTTAAAATTCATTTTAAAATCGCCAGAATTCACTAGAAAAACTTGGGAAACATCTTGAATCTTGAATAGCATTGCTTTCGTGTTAACATATTCATAAGCATTCTGTTTGAGTGCCGTTTACTCGGACTTGGACGGACTTACCTTGATTATGCTCCTCCAACAGAGAGAGTCAAAATTTGTTGCCTGAAGCGTTGATTGGTAGTCACGTTGTCTCATATCTCCCGATGCCTTAAAAAATAAGAATGAATAGATGCCCCTTCTACGGGTGTAAGGGAATTGAGAATTTCTCTCTTCTAAACTTCAAATTTACTTAAATGAAGAGAAAACCAATTTCTTTTGGGTCAACTTATTTTTGAAAAAATAAATACAGTTATTACACAAATGTCTCCGAGCAGGTGACGATTTCCCCGCCTCGCATCTCGATGACAAAACTGAGTATCAGTTGACAATAGCAAAAGGAGCTTCTTTTAGCTAAGGTAATCCATCCTTATCTAAAAAAAAGAGATACTTCTTATCTGCTTGGGTAACTTTTCTTTCTAAGTAGACTTAAAGAACAATATTTTGAAATACTGATAAAGTACGTAATTAGTTTCGTCAGTATTCAGACTGTTATTGTGGTTTGCATATATTCAGTTTATCTGAAGCGTCCATTAGCCTACTGTAAGCTTGATTACCAGCCACTGTTTCGGGGAATGAGCCAGCGCTCACTCCCGAATGAGCGGCAATGGAGCCTTGCAATTGATTGTCTTTAAGTCGCAGTCAAATATTTGGGGAAACCACACAGGAAATGTTATAATTACATGGGTGTGCTGGGGCCGGCTGTTCAAAAGCCGATTAACTGAATTCGAATCCAGGATTAGCGTAAACGTATCATGTTTTGACTTTTTGGTGAAAGTTTCTTTGGCTTATTTTTGTTTTTCAAAATTGACTTCTTTTAATCTAAAGTTTTGTCGAATATCAGCGTTGAACAGTAGTGGGAGTAGAAAATAAACTCCTTGGTTATTTTTTAATCTGGGATTAGCGTTAATCGGCTATTCAACGGCCGGGCCCTAAGGCGCTAAGGCAGTGTGGCCCAGTGGTTAGGGCGCTTGCCTTGAGATCCGGTGATCCCGGGTTCAAGACCCGCTCTGACCACCCGTTGAATTTGTTCCTGGTTCAATTCCCAGCTGCACTTCTAAATAGCCAACTAGTTTGCCTCCGGCCAGTTGGGATTCTTAACAGTTGTTGTTTTGTTCATTGTGTTTCATTGGCCCTGAAAAGCTCCCATGGGGAGCGGTCAGTTAATTAATATCGTTTATCTTGGTCCTGAATGGAAAATCGCGCTGGTCTGCGGCAAATGTCGGTGTCTTAAGGTGTAAAGCGCCCGTGGGAAAATAAACGACGTAGGATGCAGCAGATGGCATAAGTTATACCATGCGCAGTATCCTTGTCGAAAGTACAGTGTAATTATGGGATTACTACTACGCTTTGTGAATGGCGTGAAAATTTCGCGCCAATTTTTCAGCCACTAAGAATAATAGAGACGTACATTTTCCCGCGAATTTAGCGCGCACGTTTCATAAAAATTGCCTCAGATTCTGATCGTCTCTTCGCGAGTGAAATGAAGGTGTCCTTTGGGTTAGCCGTTGGCAGTACAAAGGACCAAAATTTAGACGGAAACAAGTGCTGATTTTTCCCAACTCCATACAATTGCGTGGAATAATTCTAAAATTATCACAACAAACCGGGGGTCTATTTTGGCTTTGTTTGGAAGCTTGGCGCATCGTTTCCGCCCACTCTCCTTTTAACTTTGATGATAACTGGCTTTAAGATCACAACGATTTATTTTACACAACGAAGGACTGTGATCAGTGAGCGGGAATGTCGAAACGTTCTTTTGTGGAACGCACCTTTGTAAGTTGCTATTATTCATTAATTTGAAGAACTCTTTGAATATGTAAGAGCTACTTGGTGCACAGCCCAATCCGACTTCATGATCAGTCAATGAATGTTATCAATACCTACTAAGGTGGAAAACTTGTAAAAGTGTTGAAATTCTTTAAAAACAGTTCAATATATGATTCATTTCATGTATCATTTTATCGTTGATGCATTCATCACGGGAACATTAGAAAGCACAAATGACCAGCTCCCATCATCAGTGGCTTCATAGCTAAGTTCGTAAGAGATTCGCACCGATATCGCGAGGTCACGGATTCAAACCCCATTGAAGTCCTGAATTTTTCAGACTGTCACAGCGGAATTTTTGGTCGAATGGTAAGCGCTCTGCGTCATCCTTGTCGCAAAAACTTTCAAGCCGCCCTGTTATTTTCAAGATGTCGGCATTTCCATTGCGGAACAAGACAGGGTAGACTTCCATATACCGGCCTAAAATGGCGGAGGACAAAAGAATCATTCTTATTCCGATTTGACCTTCCTAATTAGGTATTGTTATGTTCGCTTTCTTCTTTTGTTTGACGCATATTAATTATTTCGGATCCGGTATATAAAAGACCAGCAACAAGAGAACAAAGCCACTTTGCAAAGAAACACAACGAGATGTAAAAATTCTGCCAGTCCTTTTAGAATCTAAGAATGAAATTAGAAACGTTGAAGACATTCCAGCAATGGAGTTGAACAGATACTCGTTTGAGTTTTCACTGTATCGTCTTGTCTCAATTATAGAAATATCATGACAGACCTGCTCTGACTTCCCTACGTGTCTTTGCGGTTGCGACGCTTTAATATGTGCCTTACAAAGTTTAATTTGCTCTACCGAGTATGTCTTTAAGTGAT
>NC_090884.1:60459292-60471792 GCF_036669925.1 Montipora capricornis
CTCAACACCGAATGGTCGTACATGAAGATCCCATATATCTCCGAACGTTTTAACTACAGAATCACAAGCATTTTCCGAAAAGAGGGCATACCAGTTCGGGTCGCGCAGAAATCATATACTCTCAGACGAGCCCTCTCTCACAACAACAAAGAACGGACGTGCACGACGGCCAATTGCCCTATCTCCGGCACCAAATTGTGCTTATTACGCAATGCTGTTTACCAAATCACATGCAACAACTGCAACCAGCATTACATCGGGAGCACTATACGCTTTATCCACGATCGTGTGAGAGAACATGTACACTTGAACAATGACAACTCCTCTGTGAAGAAACACCTCTCTCAGTGCCAAAACAAAGTCTACAAAGGCATCGAAGTTAAGAGTATTGTACTAGAAAACGATCCCGCAAATCTACGAAGCGTTTTACATACGAAAGTACAAACCTACCATGAACTCCCGAGAGGAATGCAGCGAATTCGCGGACCTTTTATTCTAGAAATTACTTAGCATATCTTCTTTACACTCGGTCATTAGATCATACCACTCGTTTTCATTCATATTCATACCTCTTTATTTATCTTAGGCATTTTACCCCCACATTCTCTCGCTTTTCACACATTTTTACTTTACATCTGTATATAAGCCCTACGCGGAATATTTTTTCTTATCCCTGATGATGCCGTAGATCGGCGAAAGCTCGGATTCTAAACGTTTTTAACGATTTTAACATCAATTTTACAGTAGTGTAAGGCCTCAATTGGATTCTAAACTGTTTCATTTAAAATGCTACTGAAGGACAATATCCAACGATCATAGCTACACTTGATTCATATCTGCAGTTCATTTATGATTCATTTCATATACAATTTCATCATTGATTAATTTCTCACGGGACCATTAGAACCCACAAATGACCAGCTTCCAACGTCAGTGGCTTCATAGCTCAGTTGGTTGGAGCTTCGCACAGGAATCTCGAGGTCACGGGTTCAAACCCCGTTGAAGTCCTGAATTTTTCAGGCTTCTTTTACGCAATTGTAGAAATTGCGTTCATAACTGCGAAGATCATAGCTTCACTTGTTATATTTTTGTCGGCCATGCTCACACTGAGCTTGGGGCGCCTGTGCTCATACTGAGCTTGGGGTGCCTGTGATCCAATACGGTCGAAAGGTTTAGGACTATCTAGGAAATAAAGGAGGAGGTGATGACCAGGGGAATCGAGGTACGAAAGCCAAGTATGAATCATATCAAGTAAAAACAATAGGTTCTGGAGGTTCCCTTCTGGCATCCAAACTGACTTGTTTCGATTTTATTTCTTACATCCTCTATAGTAGTATAGGAGTTGGGGGTATGAGAACATTTTTGCAAAAAATGTGTTCATACCAACCCAACTCCATACTACTTTCCATTTAATGGCTACCAATTCTTGATCTAGTATTTTTGTTCTACTATTTTTGGAAATCTATATGTTTTTAAAATAATATTTCATATGATAGTATAATGATAATAGTATAATGAGTTGTAAAGAATTTCATGAAGAACTTTCACATTTTGAAGAAATATTTTGTCCATTTTGTAATAAGCAAATCTCGAAACATACGAAAGAAATTGAGCAATGCTGCAGTCAACCTGATGTAGTGAATGACAACAATATGCTAGTTTGTAAAAAATGTGGGACAGTTAATGGCTATAAACCACTTATAGAATTTGTTGATTTTCACTCAAATAAGCATAGATTCCATCGTAAAAGTGTTTACCAAAGAAAATATCATATTGAAAACATAATCAACAACATTGCTGTTAAAAATGGTTTTCAGATAACCGTGAAAAATAGAGATAAGATATTGAGAATTTTTGATGAAATTGGTAAGGTCGTAAAATCTGTGAATATAGACAGAAAGCGTATGATTAACATAAATTTCATTTTGAAACAAATATTTAAAATGCTTGATCTTCCTTTTGAAAAGGTCAAGACGAGTAAATCCAAAAAGACACTTCAATCATATGAACAATATTGGAAGGACATAAAGACACTGATAATCGATGAAATAAACACAATAGTTAAGGAATGAATTTGTCATTGTATTTAGCGTAGAACTTATCAACACTAGGACAAACATCAGTCACAAAATCATCTACATTTTTTAATTCTGTGTGAAACGATGGTTGAAAATCACCGCTTCTCAACATGTCTTTTATTGAATTCAATAGATGTTGATAACTTTGGTATGCGTATGTGCAATTTTGTATTTTAAGATCCAGTGATTGGAAATCCATGTAAAACTTGATTAACAAAGCACAAGTGCTTATTGCTACAAGAGCTATACCTCCTGTCACCACAGCCGAAACCAAACCACCTGCTCCAGTTAGAACAGAAATACTATTACCTATCAATTTAAATCTTTTGAACCGTTTTACAGCCTGCTTAAAAGCCCAGCATTTTCTGTGATATGTTTTATAATAGCTCTTTAGTTCATCAACCTGATCTTCAGTCAGTGAATCTGAAATATGATTCCAGTCAAATATTTTTTTTCGTTTGTCAGTCATAATTATAGTTTAGATTGTTAATCATCTGCATAGACAATATAGTAAACCACTGACTTGACCACAAAAAGGTGATCTTTTAATCAGTTTAGTTGTGTATTTTTCTGAAATAGCATAAGTGTAACCTCTACCGAGCTTATGGTGGTTATAAAACCTCCCGGAAGCATCATGTAATACACTATGTGAATTTAATATATTAATCCAACCGAAGATCTTTTCAAGTAACCATGTTAGACAGCCACTACCTAGTCCAAGAAGACCTATTTCTCCATATTCAGTTCAAGAATCTTACTTATAGATATATCTCTTTCGAGATGATAAAAATGCAGGTATCTATAAACAAGTGCTGATTTTAATATTTTATCGTCAATGTTTGGATGTTTTTCCTTTGTTTTTTCAAAATTGTATGTCACATATTCAAGCAATAAATTGGTATACATATATATATTACGTTATATTATACCTTTGCATTAAGACAGTATGATGGTCTAATATTGTTTTTTCAACGTATAATGCCATATTATTTCAACGACCAAAAGACTTATGTGAAATTATAAAATGACATTTTCTTGAGTCTGCAGTGCCTGAATATGTAATTTTTAATTTTCGGATATTCGAGAAAAGTCCGTTAATGTTCACAGCGATGCTTCTTTTTGAAGAAAAATCGAGATTATAAACGGATGTATTTGTTGTTTCTATTGTCAGCCTATGATTGCTTGAAAGGGGATATAATTTATCAGTAATCAATGTCACAACTGCGATGTACATATCTGTTGGCATTACTACATACCCTCCAATGAGTGTAAAAATACATTCAGTAGCACCTGAAGCTCTTGATGTTTCTCCCCATAAATAAGATCCAAGATTTGTGTTAAAAAGGTACGACAGATTGACTGCATCCGCGTTATTGACAGGTAATGGTAAACCTGTTATTTTGTTGTCGTTCATATCGATTGGTACATCTAGTTGAAATTGATTATTTGCAACCTCATACGCCTTTTCATAATCATAGATCGTAAAATCGAGATTGTTTTTTGCTTCACCTTTTATGCTGTAAATTAGAACATATAAAGGCAATAGACTAGGGCTAAGGTTGTCATAAGTACATTGAACATTAACATACAATCTTCTTTGAATTTGTTGAGAAGTACCATCAGGACTCAAATTCAATATACTGCGAAAATATTTATAATCGGAATTTATTCTTATTGTGTTGTAATTGTCGATGTTCATGTTCAGTCTTTCAAATTGTATGTTGAATCTGTTGAACTCTGTGTCATGTCTACCATCTTTTTCGAAATAGACTTCAACACACACTGTATAATTATCACTGAAATCATCACGTATCATCTTGAATAAATTGAAATCAAACCTTCCTTTAAACAGACTAGATCCGTCATTTGTTTTTTGAACTTTCATAGTAAATGCCTTCTTGTTCGTTTTATGAGGCGAGTCATTATAGGTGATTAAATTAACATCCTGTATTCCAAAATCTTCTGTAAATTCTCCATCATCCATTGCATGGGCTAAGACGTTCTTACGGTTTTCGTGTGTGCTTATATGACTCTCCGCTATTTTTTGGTCTGTGTATTTATTATTTTCAGTACTTATAGTTGAAAAAGCATCATTTACTTGCTTCAAAGTAATGGCATCTTGATTATGTGTAGCGTTTCCGAGATTTATTATTCGTTGATTGTTCATGTTTAGATTTGAAGTCATATTATTGCTTCCATCCAATTTTAAACATCTTGAGAATTGATTATCGACATAAGCTTTGTTAGTAACATCTCTAGTATCAGTCGGTTGTCCACAATCGATTATTTTGTGAAAAGACATGTTCAGATCGTTGACCATTTCTTGAGTGCCATCTCGTAACACAACCTGATTGACATTTGGTTTGGCGGCTAGTTCAGTATCAATGTATCCTTTATTTACTACATCAGTCGAATTTGAACCGTTTCCAACTTGCGTTATTTTATTGTCACCAAAGTCAAAATCACCAGTCACGGAAACTGTCCCATCTCTTTTCAAATAATCAGACAAATCTATGTTGTTAACATGTGTTTCGAAATATCGTTTATTTACAACATCAGTTTCACTAATGGGATTTGCGACATTGATTATTTGTTTATTGTTCATATCCAAATTGCCTGTCATTTTAGCTGAACCGTCTAATCGAAGTGCATCCAAAAATAATCGATCAACGTAACCTTTTCCTGTGGCATCATTTACACCTGTTGGATCAGCAAGATTCTTTATTTTTTTGTTTGACATGTCGAGATCTCCAGTCATCTCCTGTGTATCATCTCGTAACACAACCTGATTGACATTTGATTTGGCGGCTAATGCAGTATCAATGTAACCTTTATTCACTAAATCAGTTGATTGTGCACCATTGCCAACCTTTGTAATTTTATTGTCACCAAAGTCAAAATCACCAGTTATGGAAACTGTCCCATCTCTTTTCAAATAATCAGACAAATCTATGTTGTTGAGATGTGTTTCAAGGTATTGCTTATTCACAACATCAGTGTTATTCACGGGATTTGCGACATTAACAACACGTTTATTTCCAACATCAATTGTTGTATCAGTTTTTGAAATAAATCTGCTACGAACATCTTGCAATGTCGTCAATTGATCTTCATGTGTGTTAGCTCTCGTGTTGTAAAAAATTTTGTTTTGGCAATCAATAGAAAAATTGGTATTTCCAGGCTTCAAAAAATTTCGTGTGAACCAATTCATATTGATGGCGTCTTTGCTGTTTGTGCGTGGATCTGCTAAATTTTCAACAGTGTTATTTCCCACCTGAATGTTAGCTTGCATTGGTTGTGTTCCGTCCAACAAAAGAACTTGTTTTTTCACAACCACATCATTGTTGTCTGTTCCTTCGGCTGTATTTGTTATTTTTTGATTTTTCATGTCAATAGGATTTTGGACTTCGATTTTGCCATCGTCGACATTTAAATCCATGTAATATGTATGCAAATGCAGGCTTGAAACAGCATCCGATTGGCCATGCCTTGCCGGCGCTATATTTTCAACACGTCTGTTATCCATATTGAGGGCTCCAGTCATTGCATTGCTTCCATCCAATTTTAATGTCTTTGAAACCTCTGAATTAACATAACTCTTAGTGGCTGCGTCGGTATTTGTTTGTGGTGAAGCAACATTTCTCAATTTTTTATTTTGAATATCGTAATCACCGTCATCTGTTAGTTTAAAACCAACACCAGGCAATCCTTTCACTATTTCAATAATTTTGCCATGCGATATTGTTTCTTCAGGCAATTTACCATTTGAGTAACTCATATATAATTGGGTTATATTATATTTCTTCATCAAAATTCTTCTTCGCTTGTTTCTTTGGTTTGTCAATATATATGAAGCTGTAAGGGTCACCAGTTGCTTTTTCGTATCATTGTTTTGATACATTGTTTTCACGACATATGAGACTTTTTTCATTAGTACTTGGGAAATCATAAATGGCAAAATGTGAGCAGTTTAATCGAATATCTTTTGGTGTCTTATAGTAGCTTTGACTCAAATATATGACACAGCAGTTTTTATGTCTCCCCTGAATAAAATAGTCAACTAATGGCTTTTGGTTTCTATCACATACAAAATCGTCAAATATTACCAATTTCTGATTTTCACTGTCAAGATCGTTTACAGGAATGATTTTATCATTGCTTGCTTCAATAGCATCATAACCAGCTTCATCACTTATTGGTTTGAACTTATCCATGAGATTCTGATACTTTGACTGCTCTAAGTTTTTTGCATAAAGGTATATTTTATCAAAGTAAAACAAATTGTAAATCATATGCATCAGTGTATTTGTTTTTCCCGAACCGCTGGGTGCGCAAATGAGCATGCGGAAGCATCGATCAGGCATAAAATCATACAATTGTTCGAAATCGGATGTGACTTCATCGTCAGTATCATAATTTGGTATTTTCATTTTTATATTATATGGGTATATTGTTTCAATAACATGGTGTTTAACATGGTGTTCAACATGGTGTTAAACACGGTGTAAAACGTTATTTTTTATATATAATTTCCATTTTTATGTAACGTAACAATATAACAATAAATGAGGTTACTTAAGTGGAAAGAACTCGCAAAGAGTAAATCTGAATTAGGGAACAAGATCAATTATGTCCATAATGCAATTACAAAACATAATATTGGTCAGCAGACCAGTCAACAGGGATTTTCAAAAGTATTCAAACCAATTACAAGTAAATTAGATGATGTTATTGATAGTAATCAGGTTTTGAGGTTGCCAAGGAAAAAACGACCACTGAAGAAAGGAGAAGTTCCAGATTACAGCGTTGATATAGAGGATGAAGTTCCAGATATGAATCTTGGTGAATTATTTGAACAACCTGTTTTGCCACAGCAAGAAAAACAACTGGTGCCAAAACCGCCAACATATGAAAAATCTTTGAAAGACATTTTGGAAGGAAAAAAAGAGATATATGTTGATCCTAAGTACTTTCCTGAAGAACCAGAATTACCACCAGAATACGATGACGACGAAGATATCGATTATGCATTAGATGATGAAGACATGGATAATGAGATATTAGGTGATCTTGGTCTTAAAAATTAGGATTCTGTTGAAAAGGTAATGAATCAACAAGAAATGACTCAACGAAAGAACAAAAAATATCTCAATAAGATTGTCAATGATGCTAAATTTAAAAGAAATCAATTGAAAGCCTACAAAGGAAACGTTACAAAGCAATACAAAAGTGGAAATATAATGGAAGCTGATAGGCAAGAGGAAAACAAAAGAGTGGATCGCGCTATGAGAACTCTAAATGAATACATAAAACATTATCAAAATAAAATCGAAACAATAAAAGGTTCTGGTAGGAAAAAACAATATAATGTGATATTTTTCAACAAACCGAAAGAACTTCTAAAAAAATTGGATTTGATCATTGGTGAGATATTGGCTGGTAATACAAGCATTGACATGCGAAATATGGGTGTTTCTATATTGGACACATTATTAAAAATGTCGACAATTAACAAATCACAATATGGTAAATTATACAAACAATATTTCAAAATTTAATGTAGCTTTATTGTATAATGGAACGAGAGATAGTTTTATCATCTTATAGTGTAAAAAATCAAGAGAACAATAAACCAGAAGATTTTACAACAAATTTCACCAGACCTATAACTCTAGACAATAATAAGCAATATGCTATTGGTCTTAACAGAGTCATCAACATGTCATTCACTTGGTTTAATGTCAATGCTGGATACAAAAATCAATTGATTAAATGTAGCTCAGATAATGGTTCAACTTTTAAAAACATTACACTTCCAGCCGGTGTATGGAATTATACAGATTTCAACACATACATAAAAAATCTAACAAAAACTGGTGATACGTATCCGATAACTCTTGAATTCGATGACACAACATTCAGGGTCACGGTTACATTAGCTGAAAATTACCAACTTGATTTAAGAGCAAGCAATTTCAATGAACTAATCGGTTTCGACAAAAAGATATTGGTAAGTAGAACGACTATTGGACCAAGATTACCAAATCTCAGTCAAGACACAGACATGCTCAATATTCATTGTGATTTAATTGACAAATCGCTTGTAGACGGCAAAGAAACAGACATCATTTATTCATTCTCAACCAGTGTACTAAATCCAAGTTACTCCTTCACCCTCGAACCACGACGAGTCACATTTAATCCAGTTAATAAAATTACAATTTCGTCAATCAGAATCTGGATAACCGATGGAAAAAGAAGATTACTGGATCTAAATGGAGCGGAGACAGCTTTTTCACTAATTTTAAAAAGCATAGAATAATATAACATAAAAGTGTAAATGAAACCGTATGAATTCAAGAGGTTTTATCATCCAAAACTTGGTAGATTTGTTTTTCAACACAAAGGTTCTGGACTTATCGTCGATAATATTTTTAAACCGTTAAAGAGTGTGGCATCATCTGTTTTCAAGAAATTTGCTAAGCCAATAGCAAAAAAGGCATTAGAATCAGGGGTTTCCCATGCAGGTGATCGACTGGGTAAGGCGGTATCAGAGAAGTCAGGAGACCTGATAATGAAAAAATTGGCAAATTTGAGAAAAGGAGCTACAACACAAAGGGCAAATGTTCCATCCTCACCCATTAAACAGCAAGATGAAAGTACTGATATGATCCTCAATAGATTGATATCAGGATCTGGAAGAAGGCGTAGAGTCTTCAAATAAATAACATGATAGCAAAATTATATAATATAAGAGTAAAAATGGCTTTTAGAACAAGTGAATTTCTACAAAGAAATGAGTTGGTGCGTTTGCAACTTGATGATGTAATTAGAGTCCCAGCCAATGGTCAACATCAGGAGAAAAATGGATATACATTTACAATCAATGATCGATCGAGTTTTTACGATTGGTACAATGCTTATTTCGAGGTTCAGTTTCAGGTACAAAAACTGGCTGACGGTACAGCTTATGGTGCAGATCGTATAACAGTCATTAATGGATCTCATTCATTGATTGGTCATGTGTTGATAAAAAGCGCTGGTAAAATTGTGTACGACACGGATAATCTTCATAAGGTTGTTTTTGTAAAAAACCTGCTAGAATATAGTGACGATTTTAGTCGCTCAGTAGCAAAGAACAGTCTTTGTTATTTAGATACAAGTCATCTCATAGCCAATGCTAATCAGAATACAGGATTTGAGGCTAGACGACTTTTAACAACCGGGAATTCTGATGTCAATAGAATCATACCTCTCAATCGTTACAGTTTTTTCGAAGAGTTGGAGGGTAAGATGCTGGTACCAATGCAGCTTGAATTTACTTTGAAGCTATCGGATGATAGAGAACTACTTCAAAAACTTGATGCAGTTGATGATGGAAGGGTTGTCATTAACAGATTTCTACTATGGGTTCCAAAACTGACTCCAAAGGACAGTCTGTATGACAAGTTCGTTGGTTCTTTTTTAAAACAGGATAAATGGACGTATCTCAGAGAAATGTATCAAATGTCAAGTCCTAGGAATGGTAGTGGATTCTTCCAGATTTCTTCTAGTATTGACAATGTCAAAGCAATTTTTGTATACCTACAACGAGCTAAAACAAGGAATTCGGCGACAAATCCATATGAATTTGATACATTTAATATAAATGCCGATCGTGGGAATGGTAGTTATTTGACAACATGTCGTCTAGAATATGGTAATGGTGTCTTTTATCCCGAAGCTGAATATGATTCTGAAAGTAAAGTAAGAATCTTCAACGATTTGATGTCTTATGCAATGAGGAAAAATGATTACAACACTGGCACACAACTCAACCTAGCGAATTATAACTCTCTCTATCCACTGATCTATTTCGATCTATCATATCAGGCAGAGAAAGTGACAAGAGATCCCAAACAGTTGATTTTTAGGTACAAACTCAATGCTAATAGTGCTGGCGACAGTGCTTTCAGCGTACATGCTATCGTTTTATATGAAGAAACAGTCGTAATTGACAAGATCGGAAATGAACTGGTTATAGTGTAAAAAAGTCGATAACACCAACTATAGGACATTTTTCATATATGTTTTGTGAACCATGAATTTATATAACATATATTATATACAGTAAATGACTGAACTTTTTGAAATCAATGTGAGACTTTCAGAAAATCAAAAAAAGAATCTGAGTAATGCTTACCATAAAAGGGAAACAATTGTTCTAAGACTAACAAATGATTCTCTTAATGGAAACGACACTCTTTATGTTCCAGCAATGGTAAAAAAAAGATTACAAAAAAATCGCAAATTGAACAAAGGAATGGATATAAAACTCGCCAAAACGAATATCAGGAAACAAGTTGGTGGAAGTCTTTTGAGTACCGTATTGTCACTTGGAATGAGAGCTCTTCCAACTATTGGTAAAACCCTTGGGTTGAGTGCTCTTGGTGGTTTAGCAGAAGCCGGAGCTAAAAAATTGATTGGATCCGGTCAACAGACTGGTGGTTTCCTTATACCCCAAGATAAAATTAATAAGCTGATAGAATATAAACATCTTTTATCGACGAAACAAAAACAGGATATATTAAATGCCCTTCAATCGGGTTCAGGTGTTCGTATAAAACCGACCAAAACACAATCAGGTGGATTTTTAGGCACTCTGTTAGCTAGCATTGGAATTCCTTTGGCTTTGGATCTTGTTAAAAAGATGACTGGGAAAGGAGCACCGAGGATAGGTATACCACCTTGGTTTAAAAATGGTACAGGAGCACCTAGAATGGGAATGCCCCCTCCATTTTATAGTTACCCGCCATATGTGACTGGTAATGGTAAAAAAAAAAACCTCGACCAAAAAAGGAAAAGGACTGCTGTTAGGGAAAAACTCGCCTTTTCGAAACATTCCAATCATAGGAGACATATTGTGAAACCAAAATTTCACAAAAACACCCCTTTGAGCAACCATGATCTAATAAAATGGTGTAAATATTTGAATATACCAATCAATGATGTACTGTCAAGAGACGAAAATGTTCCACATAACCATAAACAGGCGTTATTTATCTACAATCTAGAACCAGCTTATATGAGCGGAAGTCATTGGGTTGCAACATATGTCAAAGACAATGTGATAAATTATTTCGATAGTTTTGGTATGCCCCCGTTTCAAGAGATTGTAAATCATGCCAAAAAGAAAAATTTAACTCTATTGCACCAAAACAATCAGATACAAAACATGCAAACAACAACTTGTGGGTATTTCTGTTTATACTTTCTAAATGAAATGAATAAGGGTAATTCGTATTATGATTTAATACAAGTGTTCGACATACATGATACAATGAAAAATGAGAGTTTTATTGAACATTATTTTAGAAATATCTAACTTATATATATTATGAAATCATATTGTGTTAAACAAAAGAAAGTGACTGAATGTACTGAGCCTTCAGGTTACAAAACAACTAAAAATGGCAGACTAATGTTCTTTTGCACTTGTGCTGAATGCGGCATTAAAAAGACCAAATTTGTTAAAAAACAGGGAAACTAAACAGCCTGTCAGAGATGGCAGGCAAAGGGATCATGTCAGATTTAGGTAATACAGCAGCAGAATTATTTTTAACCAAAGGAGTACCTTATCTCGGCAAAAAAGCAGTTGAAATGGGTAGATATTACACATCAGAAATGCTACGAGATCCAAAGTTACAGAAAAAAGCTATTGATTATGCTTTGGATAAACTTAATCCAGCAATTCAAAATGTTGGATCACAAGCTTTAAATCAATTATCAACGAAAATAAGACCAAATAAAAAATACACAACAAATAGAAAAGATCTTGATGGTGGTGCTCTTGATATTCACAAAGCTATTGATAAATGACCAAAACCAAAAAGCGGATGGACACTACCCGGTCATAAATACACAGGACCTTATAATGATTTGGAAAATCAACTGAAGTATGACCCAAAAACTGGTCAAATATTGGAAATATATGATATGCCCACTGGAAAAACTGATGCGATCGCAATGCAGCATGACGTTGATTATTCCGTCTGCAAGGATGATAGGAAATGTAAAAATAAAGCAGATAGGAAAATGGTTCAAGCTTTAGACAACGTACCGTATAATGAAAGACAATGGGGGCATTGGTTGGCAAGAAATGTTATCAATACAAAGCAGAAACTAGGTCTAGGAGTTTCAAAAAACGGAAAAAGCCGTCGAGTGAAGAAAACTGGCAAGAAAAATTAGCAGATGAATTGCATGCATACATAAGACGCAACTTCACTCGGCGGCGTGTAATCGTAAATCATATTGATGAAATATGGGCAAGTGATCTAGTCGAAATGCAACAGTTTAGCAAATGGAATAAAGGTTATCGGTATCTTCTTATGGTTATTGATGTTTTCAGGAAATACGGTTGGATTGTACCATTGAAGGATAAGA
>NC_090884.1:60476792-60484292 GCF_036669925.1 Montipora capricornis
TGATGATAAATCATACACAGAGGCTTATCAAAAGCATACAGACTGTGGTTATGGATACAAGGTTGTTTGTTGTTATGATGATAAATACACAAAACCAGTACAAATTTATAGAGGTGAAAAAGCTGTTTACAAATTTATGGAAGCTATGCTGGATGAAGTCAAATATTGCAAGAAGGTTATAAAAAAAGAATTCAACAAACCATTGAGAATGACTGAAGATAATGAAAAAGAATTTCAAAGAGCTGATAAATGCCATATATGTGAGAAAGAATACAATAAAACTGATGTAAGAGTAAGAGATCACTGCCATGTTTCAGATTGACTGATAAAATACCAGTTATATTTCACAATCTCCGTGGGTATGACAGTCATTTTATAATGCAAGCGATTGGTGAAATAGTCAAAGAGCATAAATATACAAATAAGAAAGGTGAAAAGTGTCAAATGAATATCAACGCCATACCAAACAACATGGAAAAGTATATGGCTTTCATGCTTGGTAATCATCTGACCTTCATTGATAGTTTTCAATTTATGAGCTCAAGTCTTGATAAACTGGTGAGCAACCTACCAAAAGAAGCATTGATATATACATCTAAAAAATTCAAAGGTAAAGAGCTTGATTAAATGTCACAAAAAGGAGTATATCCATACGACTTCATGGATAGCTTTGATAAATTCAACGAAAAGCTACCACCAAAAGAAGAATTTTACAGTATATTAAATGATGAAGATATAACAGATGATCTATACAAACATGCTCAAAATGTATGAGACACTTTTGATCTGAAAAATATGGGTGAGTACCATGACTTATATCTCAAATCTGACATACTTCTGTTGGCTGATGTATTCGAAAACTTTCGAAAGACCTGTCTGCAATACTATAAACTAGACCCCTGTCATTATTTCACGTCTCCAGGGCTTTCATGGGATGCTATGTTAAAGATGACTGACATTAAATTAGAGCTTATGACTGATATTGATATGTTTCAATTCATTGAAAAAGGCATGCGTGGAGGTATCAATTACATAGCTAACCGATACGGAAAGTCAAATAATAAATACATGAAAACATATGATGAAAAGGCACCCTCAAAGTATATAATGTATCTTGATGCCAACAATCTGTATGGTTGGGCAATGAGCCAATACCTTCCAACTGGTGGTTTCAAATGGATGACAGAAAAACAGATAGACAATATAGACTTAGCTAGGTACAGAGAAGACAGCACTAAAGGTTTGATACTAGAAGTAGACCTAACATATCCGAAAGAACAACATGATTTGCATAATGACTACCCACTAGCACCGGAAAAGGTTAAAGTAGGTGAAAACATGCTATCAGAATATTCCAAAACAATCGCTAAGAAATACAATATCTCAACTGGTTTAGTTTATAAATTAATACCAACATTAAGCAACAAAGAAAAGTATGTTCTTCATTATAGGAACCTACAATTGTACACTGATCTTGGTTTGAAAATAACTAAAGTCCATCGAGTGTTGGAGTTCAATCAGTCACCATGGTTGAAAGAATACATTGATTTCAACACACAGAAGAGAACCAATGCCAAAAATGCTTTTGAGAAAGACTTCTTCAAGCTTATGAATAACAGTGTATTTGGAAAAACAATGGAAAATATTAGAAAGCGAGTAGATGTCAGATTAGTAACTGATGGAAACAAATTGGAGCAAGGATGGCACAGTCGGTTAGTGCGCGGCCTTGGTGCAAGAGGTCTTGAGTTCGATTCCCGGATCTCGCATCCTTGTTTCGACTTCTTTCCTTTCCGTGTAGCTAAGTAGCTTTAAATACCCGTAAAACGGAGCACTGATGGAGTGGGGGGAGTAAAATGAGCGCACCGTCGACCTCAGGTTTGTCAGTTGAATTACTGTTACGAGTTATCGACGTTAAATATGGTTACTTTACTTTAAACTATTAAAAATGGCTGCTAAACCAACATATGTTAGTAGCAAGATCTTTAATGAAAATCTAGTGGCAGTGCATAAAATCAAAGAAACACTAACCCTAAACAGGCCGGCATATGTGGGTATGTGTATCCTAGATCTTAGTAAGAGACTAATGTATGATTTTCAGTAAAACTATATAAAACAGGAATATGACAGCAAAGCTAAATTATTATTCACAGACACAGACAGATTGAAATATGAAATTGAAACCAAAGACGTCAATAGGGATTTCTGGAATGATAAAGACAAATTCGATAACAGCGACTACCCTGAAAACAGTCCATTCTATGATAACAATAATAAGAAAGTAATCGGCAAATTCAAAGATGAGGCAGCAGGCATACCGATAACCGAATTCGTTGGATTGAGATTGAAAATGTATTCATACATGAAAGACAATGACAAAGGCGGAAAGACAGCAAAGGGAATCAAGAAGAATATTATCAAAAATAACATCAATCATAAAAATTACAAAAATGTTCTGTTCAACAACGAACAAATGCATCACACCATGAAAACGATCAGAAGCAACTTACATCAACTTGGAAGCTATGAGTTTAATAAAGTGTCATTATCTTGCTTCGATGACAAGCGGTATATTCACGATAATGGTGTGACAAGTTATGCATACGGTCACTATAAAATCAACACACCAAAACAATCTGAATGATAAAGTTTACTTAAAGTTTACTCATAAAGTTAACTAAAATATCACGCTATGGTGATTATGCAAATATTTAAACAAACTTCATGCATCAGAAAATTTATCAGATCTGTACTTTTATCAGAAAAAATATCAGAAAATAAATTTATGGGTACATTTTTGATTGGTTAAAATCACGGGGAAACCCCCTTTCTTTATTTCCGAGAATGTCATGCTTTGTGATTTTTCTAAGAAAGTCACGCATTTTAAAAACATATAGATTTCCAAAATATGAGATCATAAATACGAGATCAATAATTCGTAGCCATTAAATGGAAAGTAGTATGGAGTTGGGTTGGTATGAGAACATTTTTGCAAAAAATGTGTTCATACCCCCAACTCCTATACTACTCTCTATTAACCAGGTGACCACAAAATCTTCAAGGACCTTGGACAGAGAAGCAGTCAGAAAAATGTTACTGTTATTATTATCATTATTATAGCAGTGCAAACGTATGTATGCTAAACGATAGCTAAAGCACAGTAGGGCGCTGTTAGCGTAACCTAAAGGCCAACGAGAAATAAGAAAATTAAAAGAAAAACTTATTATAGAAATTAATACAATAAAAGGTCTTCTAAGTAGACCTTGAAGGAAAAAAAAATTCAGATCTCCTTCTCTGAGATATCACATTAAAATGCTCCACTAATGTCTTATCTTATGTCATTATCTTGAAGTGGCGGGCAATGTGTAAACTTGAAGTTAACACGGACTTCTGCATCTTTATCAAGACTTCTTTACTCTTCCTTCCCACTAAAACCCTAACAGTTCTCTCAAGTCCTTTGGAGTATCCTCCCAGTACATCTAGAATGATGTTGCGCTGGTCTATGCCGTATCCTTTGAATTGTTGTTTTAGTTCCAGCCGCAAGGGGGCATACTTCTCTGTCTTATCCTGGTCTTTCGCAGCTGTGTTGTCCACCCATGGACAACTTAAGATGGTAACATTCTTACGCTTGTGGTCCACAACTCTAGCATCTATCCGGTTTGCTCTCACTACCACGTGGTCTGCGTACAGCGGGACATCCCAAAGGGCTTGTGCATCTGCGCTTTAGTAGACAGGTTTTGGCTCGATCGGGGAGTACCAAGGTGGTACAGTGTCTACGAGTTCTAGATCATGGAGCATCTCAAAAAACAGAATCTTCAACACGCAATTATGCCTGTGGAGGTATTTGCTCTGCGCAAGCGCAGAACATCCAGCCAGAATATGTGCCACCGACTCTTGCGCTTTACCGCAGAGTCTGCATTTCACGTCACGTTCCCTAGCAGTTCTTGTCTTTTTACTCTGGTAGATTCGTGTATTGAGCATCTGCTGGTACAGCTCATAGATACCAGCAATCACGTATGATGGACAGGATTTCCACTTAAGCCAGTCAAAACACCCGTTACTCAGCTCGGAGTCACTCCATCTCGATGCGATCAGTTTCCCTTGCCAACTCTGACTTCGCACGTCCTTCTTCAGCTTTTCCTGCTGAGTTCGCTTCAACTGCTGTTTGGTCTTTGTACCTGGGATCTCATCTCCATCCTCAGTACAGCATGTAGGGTTAGGGTGCACCAAATTTAGCTTTATTCCAAGCTTTTGCCCATACTTCAAAGCCCCCTTGACTATAGAACAATGTCCTAGCCTTACTTTACGGTCTTCAAACTGGCGCACCAGCTCCATGGTTGGAGCCTCCTTTTTGAACAGGTTGAGTGCACCTTTGATCTTAATCGCCTTATTATTATTATTATTATTATTATTATTTATTTATGATCGTTTTAGTCACGTAACTGCACAGTGCTTTTAATCATTTTAAGAGCGCTTTTAAAAGCGCTGAAGCATGTTAATAAATTATTATTATTATTATTATTATTATTATGCAGCAGTAAAAACTATCTGTATGTTATACAGTTAAAAGGAACACAGGGCGCCAAGGCGTGGCCTGTGCTCCGGCTAGAGAAACTAGAGTTAAAAGGTAGTGTACAATTAAAAAGTAAGGTTAATATATGTATATATATATATAATAAACTAAACCAATTTATGCTAAAATATGCTAAATGTTCAAAGTTCTAGAGCAGGAGACAAACCAAAGCACGGGTAAGATAATGTCTAATGTATCGCAACCTTAAAAGTACGTGCAATGTTCAGTGTGGCGGATAGGCATGCCCTTTGCATCTTCTTGCATCTTATTATTATTATTATTATTATTATTATTATTAAGATCTTCTTAGAATTGTCCTCTAATTTATGGTGACTCGAAATGTAAAATTTAAAAAAAGAGGTCCCCAACCTTGTTTGGGAGATATAAGTTGCTCAAGTTACTCATTTAATCATTGCGACGTCATCTATCAAGGACAATTTTGTTCCACCGGTTCACGCTACGTTTCTCAGGAACAGGAAGCACAGCTTTGACGTAATTCTTGAAATAACAAAACAGGTGCACTGTAATGTTCAAAAGGACTAACTTGATTTTTGTTTTATGGCACAGGCACACATCATGAAAAGGCACTGACTACAAATATTCCTCAGGTGACCTCGAGGAGACAATTTTGTGTCCTCGAGTGATGGTTACGAATACCTTATCCCTCCGGCTGTATCTTTTTTTTCTGACGTAATTTTTTTACATTTTTTATAACACAAAGAGAAAGAGTAAGAGAATAAAATTATGCCAAAAAAAGATAGGTCACCAGCCTCGTTTAGGAGAAAACAGTAACGAAACCGAGCTCGACACCTTTGACAATACGTCTCCTCAATAGCGCGGTTTCACTTTCACTCTCGGACTGAAATGACACTTTAGCATCAGCAAGGCCAAGGCTATCAATATTAACACATGGAAATGAGTCTTTATGGTTAAAATTGAACGTTGTTTTGTTTAGAAATCTCCCTTGAGACTTGTGAGACAAAGAAAACGGAACTGAGCCGACCATGCAGTCTCTTGGCCATGCCTGAATACGAACGTGGCCTACGCTTTATTTTGCGCAGAACAGGATGTCCAAGCACATACACAATTTTCAGGCCAACATACAAGCTTGTCTGGAACCACTTTGCTTGAAAGTATTTAACGCGTTAACTGGATTACCAGCCAAATTGTCTTCTCCGTGAGCCATTTCTAAAGCGATGTGATTTCCATTGACCCCTGGGTCGGCCTCGGCTGTGTGTGCAACACGGTTTTCCTTCCGAAAACACCAGAAGAAAACAATTTTACAACAAGTGCACAAATGGCGGAGCTCATTGCGATAGTTAGAGCTCTGGCAGGCGTATAAAATTGGATTCCAAAATGAATTTGAAAAAAGCAGAAATCGAGATATGCTATGAAGAAAGTACAATTTGTCATAGTTGGTTTGCACGATGCTTGTGTCCGCAAAAACTAGGAACATAAAAAATACTGCGAATGGCAAAGAGCAAAGAGCAAACGCTATGCTTAGCCACACAAGAAGACGAGCCAGTTGTTTCTTTTCCCGCCTTTCAGCTTCTGTGATAGTAGATGCCGAGCAGATTGTTTTTGTGAAGTACAAACCTCGAACAATTCCAATGTAACAAAATAAAACCACGAGAGAGCTTACGAAACCAAAACAGATGCAAGTAAAAATAATGAAGGGCTTTTGAAAAGTGTACTCCTGTAAAGTCCACGGGCGTTTGCACGGGTACCTGGCGGATGCACTGATGTTAAAAGTATTGGCTATAATATCAGGGATGCAAGATACTACGGCAACAATCCAAAGCATAGCAACAACATATCCAACGGATGTCTTGGACATTCTCAATGTGGTATGAAAAGGTTTAACAAGTGCCAAATATCTTTCTACTGCAATTGTGCAAACCGTGAGAACTGATGCGTTGATGGAGATTGGTATAATAGGATTTCATGCAAACAACTTGCATATCAAATCTACTGAGATACTCTGAAGACGAACCGATGTGAGAGCAAAGTCATATAATCCAGGACAGAGTAAGAGAGTCAATAAATCAGCAACAGCCAAGTTCATCAAGAGATAGTTGGTTGTAGTGTGCATTGATGGTGTTTTGCGAACAATGATGATCACCAGGCAGTTTCCAGTGACGCCAAGGATAATAATAAACGAGTACAACGAAGCAAAAAGTATATCCTGAGTAGAGATGAACTCATTAAGAGATAGCCTTGTTGTATTATTCTTCATCTTTTCGTCGTCAAACGAACCCGCCTTGAACAAGTCACGTTGAGGTTTTCAAGGTATAATGTGCACTAAATCGTATTTGAAAGCACCGTGTTGTCGTGGCCTGGGCTTTGATGCTGAAAAGAGCATTTATCAAAGTTTTTGTATATTTATTTGATATGCAATGACGTTTGTATAAACTGTATGATGAGTTTAATGTCAAGGAACCATTCGGATTTTGCGCGGGAATTATGTTCTGTCACTTCAGATGAAAAATGAGAGTGAAGGCGATTCAGTTGATCGACCGGTCGTAATCAACTACGATTAGTAGACTCCGTAATATCTAAGCAAAATTATTGTTTCGATATTGATATAATAGACATGCACCATACCTTAATTCCTTTTCAATATTAATTGCGCCTCAGTGATGATTTTCCGGGATAACTTTTGTTTTTCTTTAACTGATAGCTCTTCTGTATAATAAAGATGAAAAGTTTCTGTATCTAACAGAAAAACCTTCATATGTTTTTCAGTTTCATCTGTCGTAGTCCTATAAACTGCCAATCGTAATTATCTTAAGGTCACTTTTGTTTATAACCAATCCATTAACAAAGAAGCTTCCGTCGTATATTTTGTCAGTCAAGAGACAATTTACCTAACTTATGAGGGATATTGATCTGTACTATCGATTTGGATCGTAGCTTTTCCTTTTTTTTTC
>NC_090884.1:60499292-60504292 GCF_036669925.1 Montipora capricornis
AGAAAATAGCAAACAAACTAGTACTCGTGCATTCGTAAAATATTTATTCTGCAATACATATTTCGATCGATCATCGGTCATCTTCATTTAAGTGGGCGTTTCAATACGAATTGGAACTTAAAGTCTTAAGCCTGGTTTTCACTAGCGACGCAAGCACAAGCGAATGCACAAGCGCAAGCATAAAGAAGTTTATTTCACCGTGATGATGGGGTTGACGCAAGCACAAGCACAAGGATTTTTTTCCTTTTCCTTGTGCTTGAGCTTATGCTTGCGTGAAAACGGAACGGGGCATATTGCTGCGTCTGACAATTAAAGCACTCGCTCCAGATTTCCAGCGCCTGAGAATCTAAACAAAACGGCGGACGCCGTGGTTGATTTTGATGCTTATGTCGACATTCGTTTTCACTAGCATAAGCTACTTCTGGTTGGGCCTGTGCTTGCGTCGCCAGTCAAAACCAGGCTTTACATACGTAACTGTCGATCGAAACATGCCCGCTGAATCAAAGCATTCTCGTTCCCACATCCCATCGTTTATCTTAGTCGGCAGTACCTTCCTTTTCTAGGGACTGGGATACAATAATGATTATAAAATCAAATTACAAACAATGCCAAAACGATCACTAATATAAAAGGAGACAAATTGACTCACATGCGACTACATGATCTATGCAGGCTAGTGATTATTTTAAGTCAAGATTGTACTTGGGAAGAAGCTACGAAGTAGTCTTTCAGTCTTGCATTTGGTTATGACATAGTTCTCTGCATTTCTCGTGTAATGGTGGTGTAAACTAATCTTTGTCTTAGGAAGATGTTTAAAAAGTGGCAAAAAGTAAAAAGTAAAGTAATCATATTTAACGTCGTAACAGTAATTCAACTGACAAACCTGAGGTGGACGGTGCGCTCATTTTACTCCCCCCTCTCCATCAGTGCTCTGTTTGACGAGTATTTAAAGTTATTTAGCTACAGTGGAAAGAAAGATGCGAGATCCGGGAATCGAACTAAGGACCTCGTACACCAAGGCCGCGCACTAGCCGACTGTGCCATCCTTGCTCCTCCACACGCATAATTCACTGCCCGTTTCTGTATACGTTCAACCTCCTTGGAGAGATAAGCTGGAAGGGTGTGGTGCCATGCAACACAACAACATATTCAAGGACAGAACGTATCAAGACAACGTAGACAGTGACTTGATCTTCAATCTCTACACCCCCTCGACCTAAAACACGGAATTTAGGGGAAGACGCTTTAGACGCCTTAATGACTATAGTATCGATATGTTTGTTCCATTTCAAGTTATTCTGAATCACTAGACTCAGTACTTTATGAGAAGCGATCCTCAATCGTATGGGTTCCGAGATCTCCTTAAGAAAGCATATTTGCATTTCTTTACATTTTTTAGCATTAAGTTTCATCCAGTTGCTAGAGCTCCAAAGGCCAATGGCATGGACACTGGATTAGATAGTCGAATTACTATTTCATGCAAGCCCATCCGACAACGAGACATCTTCATAGTACTTCCAAATGCATGATTCAGGTGTAGTGGCATTCAAATTGTTAACCATTAACCATTTGGGGTGCAGGGATGGCGTAGTGGTAAGAGCACTTGTCTCCCACCAAATGTGACCCGGGCTCGATTTCCTGACTCAGCGTCATATTTGGATTGAGTTTGTTGGCTCTTTACTCTGCACCGAGAGGTTTCCCCGGGTACTCCGGTTTCCCCTCTCCTCAAAAACCAACATTTCACTTGATTTGTGTTAATTGTTAATTTCAATTTACAGTGTCCCCAATTAGTGCCTCAGCGCTAGAACGTCTAGACACCTAAATAAAGTCCCTTGCTTCCTTCCTACAAGGAACAAATGGGGAACACCGGATATTATCGGGAGCCAATTAGATGTTGCATCAGTTAGATTTACAGTTATTAAGGATCTGCGGACTCAATCACAGGCGCCCCAAGCTTAGTGTGGCAATAGCCGACAAAAATATAAGGATTGTATGAGAATCCCGATAAAAAGCTTAAGAAGAAAAATTATATGCAAAAAATCTCAATTAAAAAGCCTACTGGCTTATTGCCATCGTGGATAGCTTCCTTCCCGTATGGTTATTTTCCAGATCCGACGCGATTTGAGCCATTTTACAATTTCGTGGTTGTCAACTAAATTCTCAGGTGCCACCAATTTGAGTCAAATATTCCTGGATAAAATATTCCCACTGTCACAATTATGCAAATAAACTTTGCAAATAAAATGCAAATAAAATTTTCTCCCGTAGTTTATCAAGCTCTTCTTTTTTAATTCCCCTGGGTCTTCCGACGCGAGTGTTTTCTCTCAGATGCTGATAATTAAATTTCAATGGCTTCAGTGAGTCCAGCCACAAAATATTCGTAGCACAATATCCTACGTGAATAAAGTGTAATATTCCTGCGCTATTGAACCAAACTGAATCAACTGTGACTCATTTAACGACTTCATACGGCATATACCAGGGTGTGTCTCATGCAATTCTTCCATCACTCTTTCTCTTGCTTTTACGGGTACTACACGCGATTTCCCCATAGAAGACACCCATATTGAATACTTAATTCTTCTTTCCTCCTGAAATATGGTTTGCGTGCTTCATCTGTGTTGCTGGAAGGCCAAACATACTGTACACACGTCATTACTTGAGAAAGTGTGGAATCAGATCTGGTTCCTGCTTGGATGCCTTTGACGCCTACTGGTGTAGAATTGAGAAGCTCCATTGTCCACACAGTTTCTGCTGGCACCGGCGTCATCCGGGGCGTAACTGGCAATGGCAGTCTACTGAGGGCATCAGCATAGCAGTGTTCCTTATCCGGTTTGTACTTGATGGTGTCATTGTATGCAGCTAGTGTCAACGCCCAACGTTGGATTCGAGCAGCTGCCATGGTAGGTATAGCCTTCTTCTCATTACACAAGGACTGAAGACGTTTGTGGTCAGTCTCGAATGCGAAATGTCTACCATACAAGTATTGATGAACTTCTTAACGCCAAAAATAACTGCAAGCGCCTCACTCTCCAGATCAGAGTAATCCCTCTCTGCCTTAGTTAAGGTTCTAGATGCAAACGAAATTGGATGCTCTGAACCATCTTCCATCTTGTGTGAAAGAACCGCTCCCAAACCACATTGGGAAGCATTGCATGCCAAAATCAGTTCCTTTTTGTCATCATAGTGGACCAATAGTTTTGAAGACTTGAGAAATGACTTAGACTGTTCAAAGGCTTGCTGCTGTTCTTTTCCCCAATGCCAACTGCTCTTACTGTTGAGTAATTTGTGTAGTGGGGCCAACACGCTTGACAAATTTGGCAGGAATTTCTGGTAATAATTGATCATGCCCAGATAAGACTTGAGATTCCATGAACACGCACTTCCCTTTCCTTAATCGCAATCCAGCTTTCGCAAGACGTTTCAAGATTTCCTCCAGGTTTCTTAAATGAGCATCGTCATTGGCACCGGACACCAAGATGTCATCTACACGGACAATCACGTGAGGAATATTCTGCAAGAGATTTTCCATGTTGCGTTGGAAGATACCAGGAGCAGACGAGACTCCATAGGGAAGGCGATTATGTTGAAAGAGCCCTTTGTGTGTGTTGATGGTGGTGTACTATTTGGACTCAGCTTCCAGCTGTAGCTGTTGATAGGCTTGACTCATGTCCAGTTTTGTAAATTTCTCTCCACCATCTAGGGTAGCTATCAAATCCTCCACCTTTGGGATGGGGTAATTATCCACCTTTGAAATTTGATTGACAGTTGTCTTATAATCACCACAGATGCGGATGGAGTTGTCTGGTTTCAGGATTGGCACAAAAGGGGCTGTCCATTCCGAGAATTGCACAGGTTCTATTGTTCCCTCTTCCTGTAATCTCTTGAGTTCTTCTTCAATCTTCCCTTTCATGGCATATGCCACTGGCCGTGCTTTGCAGAATTTTGGCCTTTGGTCATGTGAAAGTTCCTAAGCCCTCTTCAAACACGTCTGAGTACTGAGTGATCAATGTCTTAAGTTTGGATTCTGCTCGATTTCCGTCAGCCTCCATTTTGAATAATGTCCTCCAGTCGAGCTTCACATCTTTCAACCAATCTCTTCCTAACAAATTCGGTCCAGACCCCTCCACGACCAATGTTGACAGCTCCTTTTCCTGTCCTTCGTAAAAAACAACAACGTCTACAGTTTCCAGAATTTTATTATTAACTGAATCACCAGTGTATGTTCTCAGCTTTACTTGAGTCGGTTTCATTTAGAGTTTCCTCTGTGCAGAGTTTCCTTGGCTAATTTTCTTGAACGTTTCTTCGCTAATAATCGTAGCAGCTGCTCCAGTATCGACCTCCATGCTCGTTGTTGTCGTTCTGTGTACTCTATCCAACTGTCGTTTTCCTGAAATTCCTCCACTTTACCGATTACAGCCATCCCATCCTCGTCGCCAAAATGTAATATTCCCGCACTATTTAACTAAACTGAATCAACTGTGACTCATTTAAACAATGCTCCATCAAAAGCACATGGTCTGCAGAACTTTCACTCGTAAAACTACTGGAGGAGCGGTTACATTGCTGACACAAACAAGACTATTGTACATGTATTGTATTTGCATGTCAATATATATATTCCTTGAAGGCTTGAGTCAATGCAGTCACGTCGGGAGACCCAGGGGAATAAAAAAATGTGCTTGATAAACTTCGGGAACAAATTTTATTTGCATAATTAATGTTAATTCCTTGAAGGCTTGATAAATACAGTTACGATCGCGAACAGCCTATTATCATATGGCCAGTACGGCCCCGCGCGCGCTTTTATTGCAAAGCTACTGGGAAAATCTCCGTATGAGGGCTGTACGCATTAGCGCGAGCAGGGCCGGAAAAAGCCGTACGGCCCTACTAGCTTTAAACATCCAAGTAATTTACAGCCAGAAAAGCAAATGGAAACAATTAGATATCATATTAGAACTTCATCTTCTGAGTTCTCATAAATAGTGTAAAGAGCCCAT
>NC_090884.1:60516792-60524292 GCF_036669925.1 Montipora capricornis
ACTACTGATTGTTGAGTTTCTGCGATCTTGTGTCGAGTTCTCGCTATTTAGTGTCGAGTTTCTGCGATCTAGTGTCGAGTTCCCGCGATCCAGTCTTCAGTTTCTGCGATCGACTGTCCAACTCTCGCTAGCGAGTTTTCATATTCTCGCTAGCGAGTTTTAAAATTCTGGCTAGCGAGTTTTCAAATTCTCGCTAGCGAGTTTTCTAATTCTGGCTAGCGAGTTTTTTAAATTCTCGCTAGCGAGTTTTCTAATTCTGGCTAGCGAGTTTTCTAATTCTGGCTAGCCAGTTTTAGAATTCTCGCTAGCGAGTTTTTTAATTCTCGCTAGCGAGTTTTCTGATTCTCGCTAGCGAGTTTTTCAACTCATTCCCAGGACCTGCTCTGACAGCGTTACACATAGGTCTATGCCTCTATGTATGCGTTCCGGTTCTTCGTTCTCCAACATGGCGACAATTGAGGAGGAACTTCGGAACTTCTTCATAGGCTTTAACGAAATTTTAAAACAGTTAGAGTCTTGTGACGTCAATCCTGCGACTGAATACTCAGAAAGAAAACTAGAGAATTATGTCACTATTCTTTTCGGGATGATCTGCCAAATTGAAAGCGGTGAAAGATCAGAGCATCGAAGCAACTTACTGACGCTTCTGACAGCGCTTTATGAACTGTCGTATGGGAAGCTGGAGATATTATCGAGTCAAATACAAGAGCAGTCATGTCTTCAGCAGAAGTCTTCTTACTATCCTCAACTTGAAAAGACTGGAGGCCGGCCCAAGTTCTCACTAACTAAAGAGCAGCTTGTGAATCTTCGCGAGACTGGTTTAACGTGGGCGAAAATTGCCGTGTGTCTGAATGTTAGCGAAAGAACTTTATACAGACGAGTTCAGGAATTTGAAATTGATAGCAAATTTTCAGATCTATCAGACAATGATCTAAACGAACAGTGCTTGGGGTACCTGTGACTGTACCCATTGATACACCTATGAATTACAAATCTCTATGCTATTAATTTATGATTACTATCAATGTGCCACAAGCAATTTGGTGCGCGAACATTATAAACTTGCCTTCGAATTGCACTACTCCTTCGAGTTGCTCTGCCCACAGGATCTATGGAATTAAGCCTTTCCCGTATCCTCCAACGCCGTATTCGAACGCCGCTGCCCTTTAAACTCCCGCGTATGTAGCTTTCACCCGCTCGAGGGGTTAATGCCATCATGGACTTGAGCACTGTTCGTCTAGATCATTGTCTGATAAATCTGAAAATTTGCCATCAATTTCAAATTCCTGAACTCGTCTGTATAAAGTTCTTTCGCTAACATTCAGACACAAGGCAATTTTCGCCCACGTTAAACCAGTCTCGCGAAGATTCACAAGCTGCTCTTTAGTTAGTGAGAACTTGGGCCGACCTCCAGTCTTTTCAAGTTGAGGATAGTAAGAAGATTTCTGCTGAAGACATGACTGCTCTTGTATTTGACTCGATAATATCTCCAGCTTCCCATACGACAGTTCATAAAGCGCTGTCAGAAGCGTCAGTAAGTTGCTTCGATGCTCTGATCTTTCACCGCTTTCCATTTGGCAGATCATCCCGAAAAGAATAGTGACATAATTCTCTAGTTTTCTTTCCGAGTATTCAGTCGCAGGATTGACGTCACTAGACTCTAACTGTTCTAAAATTTCGTTAAAGCCTATGAAGAAGTTCCGAAGTTCCTCCTCAATTGTCGCCATGTTGGAGAACGAAGAACCGGAACGCATACATAGAGGCATAGACCTATGGGTAACGCTGTCAGAGCAGGTCCTGGGAATGAGTTGAAAAACTCGCTAGAGAGAATTAGAAAACTCGCTAGCGAGAATCAGAAAACTCGCTAGTGTGAATTAAAAAACTCGCTAGCGAGAATTCTAAAACTGGCTAGCCAGAATTAGAAAACTCGCTAGCCAGAATTAGAAAACTCGCTAGCGAGAATTTAAAAAACTCGCTAGCCAGAATTAGAAAACAGTCGATCGCAGAAACTCAAGACTGGATCGCCGGAACTCGACACTAGATCGCAGAAACTCAACAATCAGTAGTTAGAACTGGAGCTTTTTCCACGAAACTCGACCATCCCCAGACGTAACTCAACCTACAATTTCTATAACTCGATCGTGTCAACATGGATTTCAACCTGGTTTCCAGAAAGTTGAAGGGCTTTTGGCAGTAACGGCTTGCCATACTTGCTTTATGCAAAACAAATATTGATGCAAAAGCAAATAACTATTGATACACAGTTTTTAGAAAGAGCAGAACGAAGTTTCCGGGACGGTCGATCGAGAATAAAATATTTACGACATGAAAACAACATTAATTTTGAACCGTGAATATAGAATATAAAAAGTTGCGATCAGCGACAAACATTTTGGGAGATTTTTGCTACGTTCAAATAAATCGCAAAATCGAAAGTGACGTGCCGGAATTCAGCGGACGCCGTGATTAAGTTACCGCGGCATGTTTACTCGCCAAACAGTGAAGTATCTGTGTCAAATGATGGCAAGATACCGGGTTTTTGAAAGTTTCTTTTTCTGTCAAGTGTTATAAAGTGTGACAATGAAATGAGCGAAGTCAAAACAAAGATCACAATCGCCCAACTCTTGTTTATGCAAAGTCAAAATTTACTCTCCAAGACGCGTACGACGTTATTTATCACCAGGTAATTCCATCATTTTGGAAATAGCAGCTACTTTATTATTCATCTGCGTCACAATTTTTCACTGATCTTGGGCTCATTTTGTTGAAACTCAAGCACGCTTCCAACAGGCCTGTGAACCCTTCCTGCTTACAGAGCAATACTAAAAATCTTCTCCCATATCACATTTACATTTACATTTACATTTACATTTACATGTATTAGGTCGGTAAGAACCGTTCGGTTATCACACCAACCATAAGCTCGAAAATTCAATACACAACATGATATTATAATTCACAAAGGCAGAAAATACGACAGAATCCTTTTCCAGAGAAAATTTTATTGAAACAAACAACATATTTGCTCTTAGAGGCGAAAACCTCTTCCTATTTCATTGCGTGCGTGAAAACAAAAAACTCAATCGTTTCAAATTACCTATTTCCCGACTGGGTTTCCCATAGGGCAACCCAGTAAAAACTTCTCCCATATCACATTTCAACCTTAAGCTCGAAAATTCAATACACAATATGATGTTATAATTCACAAAGGCAGAAAATACGACAGAATCCTTTTCCAGAGAAAAATTTATTGAAAAAAACAACATACTTGCTCTTAGAGGCGAAAACCTCTTCCCATTTCATTGCGTGTGTGAAGACAAGAAACTCAATCGTGTCAAATTACCATGTACTTCAGGTAAATACAACTCACTTTGATTTCGTCTCGACGGGCGATAGATTGTTGTCGAAGTCCAGTACTCGTCGCTTTTGAGATTCCTGCCTAGTTTATCCTACTGACTTTCCATTATTGAGCTCCATAAGGGTATATTTTGTTTAAGGATCCACTAAAACGCCATTCGCGTTACATGACTTTCGACGCCATTGCAGGCTAAGTTAATGATTCTGCTGTGTCCACCAGAGAAATCTACGCAGTTCCACTACCCTCTCGATCCTAAGAAAATACGCGCAGAAGGCTCTATGCACAAAGACACCACTTACCAGGGAAGTGACAGGCAAGACTTTTACCGACACGGATAAAAAATAAAATAAAATAAAATAAATAAAATAAATAAAACAAACAAACTAAAGGCAGACCTCGACTGGGTTTGCCATAGGCAACCCAGTAAAAAGTTGCTTTTCTAGGTTTTTTATCCTATTTACATCATTATTGACATTGTTCTCTTCCTCCGAGGGCGATTGTGACCCAGTTCGAGAGGAAACAAATGTCTTGTTTCGGTGTTTGGCATATTTCGCCCTTTCTAACTTTTTCGAGTGACTCTCGAATCTGAGTTGATGGAAGCGCAACAGGGCTTCCACAAATTGTTTTCGGCATATTGTTTTATGGCGCCTATCTCTTTTTGAAACATGTCATCGGGCATTATGTTTGCCCGCGCTTGATACTGGAGTGACTTAGAACAAGTATTTTGTTCTAAATGTTTGTTGAGTTTAAGGATATATTCCTCAGTTTTTCGTCTCTTGAATTCAATGGCGCTAATTATTTCCTCTCCTTTTCTTTTAGAGGTTTGCCGTAAGTTAGTATCTTTTGGCGAGCTTTGCTTTGAAGGATTTTTCCTTTCGTTCCTATGTGTGGCTGTTGCAGTAAGTTCAGCTTGTGTTTTTAATTCCATGCACCTGTGCGAGGACTATTGATATCGAACAGCGTTGACTGACGGCAAAAAGGATTTTAATTCAAGTTGAAGATGATTTTTGGATTAGCCAATAGGATTTCAGTATTTAACAAAAATTGATTGGTTGCGAGCGAATAAGCATTCTCTCTTTTTTACTGAAGAGTGTTTTTACCTCGATATTCTTAACTCTTGAAACTGCAAGGCTGACGATACCCAAAAAAGGTTAACCTTGCGGTTTTGGAAGAAAAAAATTGATGAGAAAATGGCATCGGCCACTTTGAGTTTTGAACGTCATTTCAAGAGCATTTTAGATATTACAGGCATACGTGCTTTTCTTACAATGGTTTCATTTTGCTGATTGCTATGAAGTGCCGAAATTCAATCCTACGGCTCATCCGGTGTGAAAAATTGCCGATTTTCAATGACAAGGGGGACAAAAGACCAGTACCTGTTCAAAACAAAGAAAACCACTTTCACCAGGTACTGTTTTCTGAGTATTTTGTTTCATCATCTCTTGAAAATTTGCCGATACTGATTGTGTAGTTTTCTCCAACCTTTCAGTTGTTAGAGCTTTTCTCCCGACTCTTTCTCTGTTCGGCAAACTCCGTCGCATTGGATTGTCTTTTTTTCCCACGATTTTAGTTGACTGTCTCCTGCTTTCTATCAAGTTGAAACTTGATAAAAGGTAAATAAGGCTTTGTTTTTAATGGAAGTGCACTTAGTTATCAAGCTAGTTCACAGGCACTCAACTTTTAATAATCTGAAAGAAATAATTCAAACTTAACAGAAACATGATTAAGAACCTCAACTGGCAGGTAGAAATGAATTCGGGACAACCGAAAACAAAGCTTTAAATGTGGTAAAGGAGTGCCATGGGCTTTTTGCGACTTTAGTGTTGTCATACACAAGTCACTGCAGTTTTTAAAAACGCGTGCGGAAAGCAGCGTGGCGTATTCTAGTTTCCTTTTCTGTTTTATTTTCAGATTGCAACAAGTTGGATGTCTGCGATGAGGTCTTCACTTCAAGAAATAAGAATTGACAACAACATCCTACAAAATATTTCCGAAAACTATAAACACTTTTCGAAGAATGTTTAATGATTTAGGAATGTTACAGCCTGGGTGCACCATTTTGCGTGACTATTTAGATCCTCATCTGTGTGCCATTGTTGATATAATACATGACTCATTTGTAAACATAAATTTGTTTTAAGACAAGGATTATTGTATTTTACGAATAAGAGCTTAGTAATTGCTATTTAGTTTACCCCATTTTTAAAACTTTTTCCTTTCTGGGAATTTATTTTTGTGTTCACTGGACCTTCCTTCTTTATTAAGTGCGAATGTCAATTTTCCTCCTTCATCGATCTTAGCGGAAAAAGACTGATTTTCACCTTGGTCTTTATTTCACTGTCACAAATAAACCAAAGTGGTGCCAACCCAACAGATTTTGGAGTTAATCGCTCGAGTGGCTCGTTTCGTTGTGCATGCGCAATAAAGAGCGCAAAAAATTCAAACATGCAAGGTAAAGGATGAAGATTTGATATGAGATTTCAAAACTATGGAAAGAGCTCTACCACTGACAATTACGGTTGCTTTTTCAGAGAATTTGCTTTAATTAAGGCTGAAATCATTGATAAATACCAGATACGCGAAGTTCACAGTTTGCCTATTCCTACAGCTAGCGCTATTGAACACCCCCACTAATTCATCAAGCATTGAATTGCAACGTTTAAAGCTACATTCATAACTCTCCAAACCAGAGAAGCATCAAATTCTGTCTGATTATCAACCTGGTTCCATTGTGAGTGGCTGTTAACATGAAATCGAGCATCTATTTCCCTTGGGTGTTTGTGAAACGTCGATCCCCAACCCGTTAATCGTCCTTCATAACAGAAAAGGTAAGACCTTGGGAAACCTTTTTCTCACTCCAACAATTCTAGCGAAAGCACCGATTGCCTGGTGAAAGGACTTAGTCCAAAACATATCAAGGGATTATTTAACTACTTCCCGATTAGAGCCAGTTTCAAGAATTCTGCCAAGGGACTTATTATACACAGCTCGATCCTCTCACCAAGTTTGAGGTTGGTAGCGTTAAGTCCCACCGAGCTCTTCTCCAAATAGGCCTCGTTTGGAGGAAGTCAAACAGATGAGTGAAAGTAAATGTATAAGGGGAAATTGCTCTCAAATATAAAGCCCACGGGGCTTTCCAGTAGGCTTTTACACAAGTTGCTCGGATTTCTGTCAATAGTTGCTCCAAAAATTTTCAAAAGTTCCCTAAACGTTGCTCATTTTAAGAAAAAGTTGCTCAAAGGTTGCTCATTTCTCAAGTCTAAAAAATCAATTTTTACAACTAATTAAAGTAAATTCTTGCACATTAATGCCAATATACACTAATAATTTGTAACATCTGATAATATTTCAATCCCTCCACTGATATCTTATTGTAGATCAGTTAATGGGAGTACTATACAGACAAAATGAAAATGCATAATGTCTGTTTTCATTATCGAGTATTTGACTTAAGATAAGTCATCCCTGTTTTCATTATCATTTAATCATCCTGAAAAACATAACTTGCATAATGTCTGTTTCATTATCAACTAAACATCTTGAAACAAAGAAAACTTGAAATTATCTGCAAATTCAATGACTGTCGTATTCATATTTGTGTCCACTATGATGAATCACTGGATCTTTCTCCTCGGGTTGACATTGTAACGCAGCATAAGACATGCTTCTACAGTTTCCTCAAGTGCATTCTCCTGGTGATGAGTGAAAAAATGCTTCATGAGGCTGAAAACTCTTTCAGCCGAAGCTGAACTTGGCTGCACTAGAAGCAACTTGCGGACAACAGCTCCAAAGTACTCTAGTATTTGCTTCATGACTTCAACTTGCTCCACCATCTTTTTGCGCTAAATGTCTTCATAGCAGTCCCTGTTCTAGCCTTCAAAGCAAGGCGTACTGCAGCACTGTGATAGAACATGGACACCCATAATTGGGCAAACAGGTCTAAAACGCGGAATTCAAAATGTTTCCCAATGTTGTCAATGGTGTGTGAGAAACATGTAATATCTAGCAGCTAAGGGAAATAGAATTTAACGTGCTCCAAACCGGCACGATTAACCGGAGCTCCATCTTTCATGGCTGCAAGGAGTAGACCAGGACGAGTTGAATATTCAACAGCCAAAGACTGGATCAGGCACTGAGCAAGT
>NC_090884.1:60529292-60531792 GCF_036669925.1 Montipora capricornis
TATGATGAGTTTAATGTCAACGAGCCATTAAGAGCTTACGTGGAAATTAAGTTCTGTCACTCCAGCTGAAAAATGAGAGTCCAGTTGATCGACCAAACTTAACTACTAATTGTAGAGTCGGTAATTTCTATGCAAAAGAATCAATATCAATATTGATATAATAGACATCCACCATTACTTCCTTCTCAATATTAATCGCGCCTCAGTGATGATTTTCCGGGATAACTTTTGTTTTCCTTCAACTTAGAGCACTTCTGGTTAATAAAGATGAAACGTTTGTGTATCCAACAGCAATGCCTTCATATGTTTTTCAGTTTCATCCGTCTTAGTTCTATAAACTTCGAAGCGTAATTATCTTAAAGTCACTTGTGGGGCCTTCCAAGGGGGGTTCTGGTGTCGCTTTTTCGCTCATTTTCCAGCCCACCTGTCGCCTATTTGGCTAGAGATAATTGTCGCTGTCGCTTTTTCGCTTTACATTCTTTTGTCTCTATGCCCTCATTTTGAAACAAAAATTCTTTTCAAATTTGCTCGTCGTAACGAGGCTAGTTAGGCTTATTAGCATTGAAACAAAAGAATATTTTATTTGGCCGCCATTTTGAAAGAGGTCTATACAAATGTTCCCTAAACGTGCTTAATTTTTGCGTCCTGTAATTTTGCTTAATTTGCTATTTGAAAATAGGGAATATAAAGGCTCGGGAAATTATTTGATTTTGGAAAAAACGCGCGTGAAATTATTCCCTAATTTCACGAGTAAACCATTTGATTAGTTATTAATCTAATGGGTCACAAATTACGTTCATAAGACGCCATTTTGCCATTGTAGGAAAAGTTGCCATGGCAACATCGTGATTTCACCTGTGAAATCATAAATTAACGCTGAAATTTCGCCCCAAAAATAAGGAGTAATTTGACACCCATGTTATTAAAAGAAAAAGCGCCTCTAAAGGCTTCCTTGTTTTTTAATAGAGGATCAACCACTTTAGTTTCGAATGACTCTAATGGCTAGATAGCCACCCACGCAGGCTCTGTTAGGGATTCATCACGCGTTCCTCCCCCAGGAGCGTCTGCTGAAATGAGTGACAGATTCCTTTTGTTAAGAAGCTATCATCTGGGAATCACGTGCGGGTTACTTATGAACCAATCAGCGCTGCGTAGATCTTCCCTGGGAGCGTCATCGCGTCAACTTCTTCCACAGAAACATTAATTTTGTTTCCTCGGTGGGTTATGCATTTGCAGTCGCGAGTCAAAATGTGAGTGTTAAGTGACCTTAGTAGGGGTGTGGTGTCGTTTCATCTACTAGTACAATTGAAGGCGCAGTGGAAATATATAAATACGAATACAAATATTAAAGTACTGCGGGTGTATTTGAACTGCACGAGAACCATTACCTCCAAGCGCAATGAACACCACTAGGATAGTAGCGAAAAGAAAGCTTAAAAAAATCCATTCCGTTTAAGCTTGAAATTTTCAGGCTGTTTTCGGCGATGATCGTCGCTAACAATTGATTTAATTTTTTTCATCGTTTGTACTCAGTGTTTCTTTGATTTCAACATTAAAGCAGACCTTCAATCAGTTCAACCGAAGGAGTAATAGGCTCTAAAATACTCTCTGACTTTGTGAATGATATTCTAAGTTCCTTGCACTTTGATTCATTCAACTGGAAACCATCAGCTCGTGACTTTGTAACAAATTCGTCAACAAGCGAATGCATCGAGCTGGTTCCGTTCTTTTCCACACGCTCAGCGAGGGTAGTATCATCTACATACTTCCAGATGTTCGTATTCGCCACACTCAGGTCATTGATCATAATCAGGAATAACCAGGGGCCGAGTTTTGTCCCCTGAGGAACTCCTGCTGGTACAGCACGCCATTCAGATACACAATCACAACTCAGTTTCACCCTTTGCCTTCTATTCGTTAGGAAATCCAAGATCCAGCACATGATCGACTCCGGAATATCATACTATATGTATATCATACTATATGTATATCATACGATATGGTAATCAATTAACTCAAAGGCTTTGCGAAAGTCAAGTAGTACGGCTCTCGAGGTAGCCCCATTTTCGTCAGTCGATTCCAACCAAGAGTGCAACATACTAATAAGCGCATGCGTAGTAGAGCACAGCAGGTTTAACGTAAGTGTCAACCACATAATCTTCAGACATCTTTGACAAAATGGGGGTTAGTGAGATAGGGCGTAAGTGCTTATTTACATCACGGACGGGCTTTTGCTTTGGCACGGGGACTACATCTGCGTGCTTCCATGACGATGGCAGGCGTCCTTCACGGTACGAGTAGTTCAAGATGTCAGATACCGGACCGGCTAAAATATCTGCGTTTTCCTTTAACAACCATCCAGGGATGTTGTCTGGGCCGTTAGCTTTGCACGTGTTCAACTTTGATAATTTCTTGCGGACTGACTCGACCGACACAACAAGGGAGTTTTCGGAGTAGTTACTGAAAGTAGTGCACGGAAAAGCGGCAGGGAACGGTGTGA
>NC_090884.1:60539292-60546792 GCF_036669925.1 Montipora capricornis
CTACTCAACAATGGAATCTTCTTACCACAGGCTAACAGCAACTTATCATCTTTAATACAGGCCTTAACTTCTTCATCAGTAGGTTTAACCTCAGGTGGCTGAACTAGACAACTAGCACTCACTTGACCACGCTGCACAGGGTTACCATCCTTACTTTGTCCTCCTGATCTGCGTCCACCTGATCGACAGTTTCTAGCCTCATGACCTTGCTTGCCACATAGCAAACACTATCTTGTTAGGGTTGGGCAGTTGACGGCTTTATGACCTCGGGTGTTGCACTTAAAGCAATGCAGAGCTGGTGGATTAATCTGCATATTCTTGGCTTCTTCCCTCTCAGGCTGCACTGTTGGCTTTCTGCTCGCTGAGCTGAACAAATGTTTACCATGAGCCTCCAAGTACTGGTCAGCGATCTTCGCAATCTTTGCTAGGGTCTCAGGTGCCCTTTCTCGCAGGTGAATTGCCAAATCCTTAGGGCAAGAGTCAATAAATTGTTCTTTCACAATCAAGTCCTTAAGACCATCAAAGGTTCGCGCAGTATTCGAAAGCTCTAGCCACCGTAACTGTCCAGTAGCACAATAAACTGCTCCGGACTTTCGTCAACTTCTGGTTTGGATGCTCTAAATTTTCGACGATAGCCGTCTTCGGTAAGGTCATATCTCTTCATTAACGCAATCTTTACCCTGTCATAATCCTTAGCTGCGTCCTCCGATAGACGTGAATACACTTCTAGTGCCCGTCCAGACAACAGAACACTGAGCTTCGATGCCCATCCATCTTTTTTCCACTTAGCTGTCTCGGCAAATCTCTCGAACCTCTGCAAATACGCGTCCAAATCGTCTTTGCCATCAACAAACGAGGGGAGTTTAGGTGCCTTAGCCCGATCCTCTCTGTCACCTCTTTCTGCAGTACGACCATCACCATTCATTGCTGCTATTCTAGCAAGTTCTAACTCATGTTCTCTCTTGGCAACCTCAGCAGTTTCCTTCTGTCTCATGAGGTCAGCTTCCTGTTGTAACTTCCTAATTTCTCTTTCCTGACGTCTCGCTTCCCTTTCTTCATCCTGTCGTCTGCGTCTCTCTTCTTTCTCTTCTTCTTCACGTCTCTGTCTTTCTTCTTTCTCTTCTTCAAGCTGCCTACGTTTCTCCTCTTTTTCTTCTTGTTCACGCACAAATTCAAGCAGCTTTTCTCCTTCCAGACCAAACTTTTCGCCAAGCTGAATAAATTTCTCCATTTTCACAGCACTAAAGTTCCACGGCTCTTTCACTCGCTACAACTTTTTTCCACAGCGCAGCTACTTCCTTCCAAGTTGTGATCCTTTCCTGGTTTCTGTAGTCGGCAAACAAATGAATTCCTCTCCCGGACAGGCCCCCAATGTTACGAGTTCGAATGTTTTGAGGAAAGGTAGTTTGCAAACTAAACTGAACGCAGGGTTGCCGGAACAACAACAAGAAGATTTATTCCAAAATGAACGCAGTTTCCACGAAGTAAAACTCTGAACAACACGTACTCGATAAACTTACACGGCCTCCGCCAACTTGAATAAACACAGCTTTTGTCACACTTGACTAAACACGGCTAACGCCAACTCTCTTCGCTTGTGAAAAACTAGTTAGAAAAAACTTCTCTAGGACTCGTCTACTTATATACATTCCACCGTTACGGCTCTACTTGGGGCTACGGATTCTTGGGCTTACAACATTGACCGAGGAAAAATAAACGCTGTTGTTTTCCTAGACCTAAAAAAAGCCTTCGATACGGTTAATCACGAGATCCTTTTATCTAAATTAAATAATTACGGCATACATGGCATTTCTTACAACTGGTTTAAGTCCTATTTGGACAACCGCACTCAAAAGTGTTCCATTAATGGATCACTTTCTAAAACTTGCTCACTAAGTTGCGGCGTCCCTCAAGGGACTATTTTGGGTCCATTGTTGTTTTTGCTATATATCAATGATCTGCCAAATTGTCTAACGAATTGTGTGCCATGGATGTACGCAGATGACACCCACCTAACATATGCGGGTGACAATACAGGCGACATAGAATCAAGTCTTAACCACGATCTAGAAAATGTTAAAAAATGGTTGATAGCAAACAAACTTACCCTGAACATGACAAAAACCGAATTTATGCTGATTGGATCAAGGCAGAGGTTGTATGCTCTCACAAATCCTCCAATTCCCGAGATCAATGGTGCTCCTATCACTCAAGTTTCTGTTGCTAAATCCTTGGGCGTGCTTATTGATAATAATCTTAACTGGAGTAGCCATGTCGATAAACTGACAAAGAAAGTAGCTTCTGGAATTGGAGCCCTCAAACGTGTAAGGCATCTCGTTCCTCAGACGACATTGCGCTCTATTTATCACGCTTTACTTCAACCGCACTTTGACTACTGCAATATCGTCTGGGGAAACTGTGGTATCACGTTACATGACAAATTACAAAAACTGCAAAATAGAGCAGCCAGAGTTTTGACCTTCTCTAATTTTGATGCAAATGCTAGCGAGCTATTCAAAATTTTAGGCTGGAAAGATCTAGTTAGCCAGCAACAAATTGCGCTGGCCACAATGGTCTATAAGTGTCTTCAGGGGCTAGCACCGGAATATCTATGTTCTAAATTTACAAACCGCGAATCTGTTTATAGTTTAAGAGACTCTGAAAGAAAGCTTAATGTTCCGTTTCCGCGGACAAATTATTATAGAAACAGCTTCAGCTATAGAGGTGCTACTGTCTGGAATAGCTTACCCCTCAAAGCGAGACAAGCAGAGTCTCTTGGGCTTTTCAAAAATTTGATTAAAGACATATTTTAGTATAAAGCACGGCATTCATGGAAAGCAGCTTTAGAGTTAATATAGTTTAATTGTATTTTATTGTAATCATTTTAAAATTTTACCTTTTGTAATTTAGATTTTAGCATTGTTTGTAATCTTAGCTGATGATTTTACCGTGCATAAATAATAAAATATCATATCATTTATAACACTCACCTTGTTTTACGAAGGTGATACTTGATGGTACAATTAACTGATGAATCGTGGCCCTCGGTCCAGATCGAATTAGAATTTGGAAATGCTGGGTTTTCGAGGGTAGGGGAAAACCGGAGTACCCGTGGAAAAACCTCTCAGAGCAGAGCAGAACACCAACAACAAACTCAACCAACATATGGCGCAAGGTCAGGAATCGACCCCAGACCACATTGGTGGGAGGGGAGTGCTATCAGCACTACGACAACCTTGCTCCTTGTGTTGTCCTCACTGCATGAATATCTTCAGTTCTAACACCACCAGCATTAGAGGAAATAGTCAGAAAACTAGCTGTACAACCTGGAGCAAATCAGCAGAGTAGTAGAAGTAGTTAGAACCACATGTAACAGCAGCAGCAACATTAGCAGAAGTAATAAAATTTATTAAATTTACAACCTCGGTTAATGCATTTCTCGTGCTCAGATTGGTTCACTCAATCTCTGTTATCAGCTCATATACTTTAGTTTGACCTTATATTGCAAATGATTGCGCTAAGCGTTGCTGAGCTAAAGTTTTTTTCGCCGGAAAGCAAAAGCGCGCTGCTCAAAACTCTTGAAATTTACACTTTTGATCGCCGTCATGGACAGCGGGCGAACCCAAATTCAATTTTTTGTTGTAACGCCGCAAAAATAAATAATTAGGAAATAATTATCTCACTTTTAAAGCATGTGTACCAAACGCTTTTAAGAGGCGCAAAATGAAGGAAAACTTTTTTTGGTTGCGAAAACCGGTGGACCGCTTTTAGCGGGACTGCCACTTAAGAGGGATATATTTTCTCTAATTGGAAGAAGCTGCCTCAAAGTTGCTTCAAAAAGCAAAAGTTGCCAAAAGGTTGCTGAGCAAGTTGTGTAAAAGCCTACTTTCCAATGTACTTTCGTTCATTACGGATGAATTATCGATTTACGATCTCCTATCGATAAATTAACGATAGTGTCCACCCGCGCAAGCGCAGTAGAGACACAAATATTACTTGCTAACGGTTGCCAAAATGGATTCCCACTTTTACCATTCAGATCATAAATGTTGAATGATATATCGTGTAACTGCCAGGAGGTATCTGCATCATTTATTTAATATGAAATCAATGATAAACAGTTCGAAAATCAAAAATAAACGACAAGGACACACTGCCCTTTAAGCTACGTTTTTGCAGGAACAGGACTACAAATATTCCTCGGGTGCGTGATCTCGAGGAGACAATTTTGTGTCTTCGAGTGATGGCTACGAAAACTTCTTTTCCCTGTAACTTTTTTTTCTGACCTAATTTTTTTACATTTTTTTACAGCAGAAAGAGTAAGAGTATAAAATTATGCCAAAAAAAGGATAGGTCACCAACCTCGTTTAGGAGAAAACAGTAGGCAAACCGAGCTCGACCCCTCGACAACACATCTCCCCAATAACACGGTTTCACTTTAACTCTCGGAATGAAATGACAGGTAAGCATCAGCAAGGCTATCAATATTCACACACGGCTACAAGTTGTTATGGTTAAATTTGCTCATTGTTTTGTTTATAAATATCTGTTGAGACTTATGAGACAAAGAAAACAGAACTGAGCCGTAAAATTTGACCATAAAGCCTCTTAGCCATGCCTGAACACGAACGTAGCCTACGTTATGTTATGCGCAGAACAAGATGCGCAGTGCAATACTAGGGAATCACCTTAAATATACAAGCACATACACAATTTTCAGGCCAGCATACAAGTTTTTCTGGAACCACTTTTCTTGAAAGTATTTATCACGTCAACTGGCAGCTTACTCATCATCATCTTGTTCTTTTCCCTTACTAGCCAAATTGTATTCTCCGTGAGCCATTTTTAAAGCGATGCGATTTCCATTGACCCCTGGGTCGGCCTCAACTGTGTGTGCAACACGGGCAGTTTCTTTCCGAAAACTACAGAAGAAAACAATTTCACCACAAGTGCAAAAATGGCGTAGCCTATTGCGGTAGTTAGAGCTTTGGCAGGCGTATAAAATTGGGTTCCAAAATGAATTTGAAATAAGCAAAAATTGAAATATTCTATAAAGAAAGTACAATTTGTTATAGTTGCTTTGCACGATGCTTGTGTCCGCAAAAACTAGGAACATAAAAAATACTACGTATGGCAAAATGCAAATAGCAAACGCTAGGCTTAGCCACACAAGAAGACGAGCCAGTTGTTTCTTTTCCCGCCTTTCAGCTTCTGTGATAGTAGATGCCGAAAAGATTGTTTTTGTGAAGTACAAACCTTGAACAATTCCAATGTAACAAAATGAAACAACGAGAGAGCTTACGAAACCAAAACAGATGCAAGTAAATATAATATACGGCTTTTGAAAAGTGTACTCCTGTAAAGTCCACGGGCGTTTGCACGGGTACCTGGAGGATGCACTGATGTTAAAAGTATTGGCTATAATATCAGGGATGCAAGATACTACGGCAACAATCCAAAGCATAGCAACAACATATCTAACGGATGTCTTGGACATTCTCAACGTGGTATGAAAAGGTTTAACAAGTGCCAAATATCTTTCTACTGCAATTGTGCAAACCGTGAGAACTGATGCGTTTATGGAGATTGGTACAATAGCATTTCCGGCAAACAGCTTGCAGATCAAATCTCCTGTGAGTCCCTGAAGACGAACCGATGTTAGAGCAAAGTCATATAATCCAGAACAGAATAAGAGAGTCACTAAATCAGCAACAGCCAAGTTCATCAGGAGATAGTTGGTTGTTGTGTGCATTGATGGTGTTTTGCGAACAATGATGATCACCAGGCAGTTTCCAGTGACGCCAAAGATAATAATAAACGAGTACAACGACGCAAAAAGTATATCCTGAGTTGAGATGAACTCATTAAGAGATGGCCTTGTAGTATTATTCTTCATTTTCTCGTTGTCAAACGCAACCGCCTTGAACAAGTCACGTTGAGGTTTTCAAAATATAATGTATAACTGAAATCTTATTTGAAAGCACGATCTTGTCGAGGCCTGGGCTTTGATGCTGTAAAAGAGGATTTATCAAAGTTTTAGTACATTTATTTGATATGCAATGACGTTCGTATAAAGTGTATGATTAGTTTAATGTCAACGAGCCATTGAGATCTTGCGCGGAAATTAAGTTCTGTCACTCCAGATGAAAAATGAGAGTTAAGGCGATTCAGTTGATAGACCAAACTCAACTACGATTCGTATACTCAGTAATTATTAAGTAAAAGAATTGTTTCGATACTGATATAATAGACATCCACCATTACTTTCTTCTCAATATTAATCGCGCCTTAATGATGATTTTCCGAGATAACTTTTGTTTTGCTTCAACTGAGAGCACCTCTGCGTAATAAAGATGAAACGTTTATGCATCTAATAGCAAAACCTTCTATGTTTTTCAGTTTGATCCGTCGTAGTTCTATAAACTTCCAAGCGTACTTATCTTTTGGTCAAATGAATGAAGGGGGTAGTTTCTAAAGAAACTGTGGTGCTGCGTCGGTAGGGAAGTAATATCAACGGAATTGATAATGTAAATTAGTATTACCTAACTAGTGGAGTTTGATTGGCCACGCTACTAGAGGACTATTATTAATAGTTGTCGAGTGGCGAAAAGCGTTACGCTTTCCTCGTTTTATTCCCAAATAATTATTTCTTTAACTTGCATTTGCTAACTTTGTCATTGCCTTTTCTTTCCGACTAGTTGGGTGAATGTGATGGCTTGAAAGCCTTTTATTATCTAGATTTCACTGTCGCCTTGTGACATCTTTTTCATCGTGGATGTCCAGTGACAGCTTTCGCATCTGTGCAATACACGGCGATATCTCCTCACTTCCGGCAATGATTCCGCTAATTTCGGACCGGATTAGTTCAGTCAAAACTCAATCTCATCTCTCCATCTTCCTGTGGAGGACATGCGAAACGGAAACAACTTTGACGTTGGTATAACTATGAGTTCGTCAGCGGCACTGATAAATATTATGGAGTTTTTATTTATGCAGGCCGATTCAAAAAGCCGCTCCCACGGTGGAAGTTTTATTCTCTCAGTATTGAACGGTTAAGGCTTTCCACGGTGTCTCGCTCTTATTTGTTCACTGAATTCGATTGACGTTCAAACACAGATATTTATGTCACATATATGGCAACTTACGGAGAGTTGTAGTTCCCTACAAATTGACAAAATTTCCTGAATCGATTCTAAGCGTAGTATCTTTTTCAGTTTATAAATTCGTTCACACTTTTTTTACGTTGAATGGAAAAAGTGGAAAGAGAGTGTCAGTCAGAGAAGAACGTTGCAAATAAAGCTCACACATAATAATTCATGAAGTTTTAAATCAACTTTTGTCACGAAACATTGGCAATGACCACCTGAGCTACAGCTTTAAAATTTATTTTAAAATCGTCAGAATTCACCAGAAAAACTTGGGAAACATCTTGAATCTTGAATAGCATTGCTTTCATGTTAACATATTCATACGCATTCTGTTTGAGTGCCGTTTACTCGG
>NC_090884.1:60569292-60574292 GCF_036669925.1 Montipora capricornis
CCAGTCAAAACCAGGCTTTACATACGTAACTGTCGATCGAAACATGCCCGCTGAATCAAAGCATTCTCGTTCCCACATCCCATCGTTTATCTTAGTCGGCAGTACCTTCCTTTTCTAGGGACTGGGATACAATAATGATTATAAAATCAAATTACAAACAATGCCAAAACGATCACTAATATAAAAGGAGACAAATTGACTCACATGCGACTACATGATCTATGCAGGCTAGTGATTATTTTAAGTCAAGATTGTACTTGGGAAGAAGCTACGAAGTAGTCTTTCAGTCTTGCATTTGGTTATGACATAGTTCTCTTTATTTCTCGTGTAATGGTGGTGTAAACTAATCTTTGTCTTAGGAAGATGTTTAAAAAGTGGCAAAAAGTAAAAAGTAAAGTAATCATATTTAACGTCGTAACAGTAATTCAACTGACAAACGTGAGGTGGACGGTGCGCTCATTTTACTCCCCGCCCACCTCTCCACCAGTGCTCCGTTTGACGGGTATTTAAAGTTATTTAGCTACAGTCGAAAGAAAGATGCGAGATCCGGGAATCGAACTAAGGACCTCGTACACCAAGGCCGCGCACTAGCCGACTGTGCCATCCTTGCTCCTCCACACGCATAATTCACTGCCCGTTTCCGTATACGTTCAACCTCCTTGGAGAGATAAGCTGGAAGGGTGTGGTGCCATGCAACACAACAACATATTCAAGGACAGAACGTATCAAGACAACGTAGACAGTGACTTGATCTTTAATCTCTACACCCCCTCGACTTAAAACACGGAATTTAGGGGAAGACGCTTTAGACGCCTTAATGACTATAGTATCGATATGTTTGTTCCATTTCAAGTTATTCTGAATCACTAGACTCAGTACTTTATGAGAAGCGATCCTCAATCGTATGGGTTCCGAGATCTCCTTAAGAAAGCATATTTGCATTTCTTTACATTTTTTAGCATTAAGTTTCATCCAGTTGCTAGAGCTCCAAAGGCCAATGGCATCGAGACTGGATTAGATAGTCGAATTACTATTTCATGCAAGCCCATCCGACAAAGAAACATCTTCATAGTACTTCCAAATGCATGATTCAGGTGTAGCGGCATTCAAATTGTTAATCATTAACCATTTGGGGTGCAGGGCTGGCATAGTGGTAAGAGCACTCGTCTCTCACCAATGTGGTCCGAGTTCGATTTCCAGACTCGGCGTCATATTTTTGATTGAGTTTGTTGGCTCTTTACTCTGCACCGAGAGGTTTCCCCGGGTACTCCGGTTTCCCCTCTCCTCAAAAACCAACATTTCACTTGATTTGTGTTAATTGTTAATTTCAATTTACAGTGTCCCCAATTAGTGCTTCAGCGCTAGAACGTCTAGACACCTAAATAAAGTCCCTTGCTTCCTTCCTACAAGGAACAAATGGGGAACACCGGATATTATCGGGAGCCAATATGTTCCATCGGTTAGATTTGCAGTTATTAAGGATCTGCGGACTCAATCACAGGCGCTCCAAGCTCAGTGTGGGCATGGCCGACAAAAATATAAGGATTTGTATGAGAATCCCGATAAAAAGCTTAAGAAGATAATTATATGAAAAAGATCTCAATTAAAAAGCCTACTGGCTTATTGCCATCGTGGATAGCTTCCTTCCCGTATGGTTATTTTCCAGATCCGATTTTACAATTTCGTGCTTGTCAACGGTTATAATAAAATCCCAAGGCTGGAGACTAAATTCTCAGGTGCCACCAATTTGAGTCAAATATTCCTGGATAAAATATTCCCACTGTCACAATTATGCAAATAAACTCTGCAAATAAAATGCAAATAAAATTTGTTCCCGTAGTTTATCAAGCTCTTCTTTGTTAATTCCCCTGGGTCTTCCGACGCGAGTGTTTCCTCTCAGATGCTGATAATTAGATTTCAATGGCTTCAGTGAGTCCAGCCACAAAATATTCGTAGCACAATATCCTACGTGAATAAAGTGTAATATTCCTGCGCTATTGAACCAAACTGAATCAACTGTGACTCATTTAACGACTTCATACGGCATATACCAGGGTGTGTCTCATGCAATTCTTCCATCACTCTTTCTCTTGCTTTTACGGGTACTACACGCGATTTCCCCATAGAAGACACCCATATTGAATACTTAATTCTTCTTTCCTCCTGAAATATGGTTTGCGTGCTTCATCTGTGTTGCTGGAAGACCAAACATACTGTACTCACGTCGTTACTTGAGAAAGTGTGGAATCAGATCTGGTTCCTGCTTGGATCGCTTTGACGCCTACTGGTGTAGAATTGAGAAGCTCCATTGTCCACACAGTTTCTGCTGCCACCGGCGTCATCCGGGGCGTAACTGGCAATGGCAGTCTACTGAGGGCATCAGCATTGCAGTGTTCCTTATCCGGTTTGTACTTGATGGTGTAATTGTATGCAGCTAGTGTCAACGCCCAACGTTGGATTGGAGCAGCTGCCATGGTAGGTATAGCCTTCTTCTCATTACACAAGGACTCAAGAAGCCTGTGGTCAGTCTCGAATGCGAAATGTCTACCATACAAGTATTGATGAACTTCTTAACGCCAAAAATAACTGCGAGCGCCTCACTCTCCAGATCAGAGTAATTCCTCTCTGCCTTAGTTAAGGTTCTAGATGCAAACGAAATTGGATGCTCTGAACCATCTTCCATCTTGTGTGAAAGAACCGCTCCCAAACCACATTGGGAAGCATTGCATGCCAAAGTCAGTTCCTTTTTGTCATCATAGTGGACCAATAGTTTTGAAGACTTGAGAAATGACTTAGACTGTTCAAAGGCTTGCTGCTGTTCTTTTCCCCAATGCCAACTGCTCTTACTGTTGAGTAATTTGTGTAGTGGGGCCAACACGCTTGACAAATTTGGCAGGAATTTCTGGTAATAATTGATCATGCCCAGATAAGACTTGAGATTCCATGAACACGCACTTCCCTTTTTTTAATCGCAATCCAGCTTCCGCAAGACGTTTCAAGATTTCCTCCAGGTTTCTTAAATGAGCATCGTCATTGGCACCGGACACCAAGATGTCATCTACACGGACAATCACGTGAGGAATATTCTGCAAGAGATTTTCCATGTTGCGTTGGAAGATACCAGGAGCAGACGAGACTCCATAGGGAAGGAGATTATGTTGAAAGAGCCTTTTGTGTGTGTTAATGGTGGTGTACTATTTGGACTCAGCTTCCAGCTGTAGCTGTTGATAGGCTTGACTCATGTCCAGTTTTGTAAATTTCTCTCCACCATCTAGGGTAGCTATCAAATCCTCCACCTTTGGGATGGGGTAATTATCCACCTTTGAAATTTGATTGACAGTTGTCTTATAATCACCACAGATGCGGATGGAGTTGTCTGGTTTCAGGATTGGCACAAAAGGGGCTGTCCATTCCGAGAATTGCACAGGTTCTATTGTTCCCTCTTCCTGTAATCTCTTGAGTTCTTCTTCAATCTTCCCTTTCATGGCATATGCCACTGGCCGTGCTTTGCAGAATTTTGGCACTGCATCTGTTGCCACATGAATCTTGACCTTTGGTCATGTGAAAGTTCCTAAGCCCTCTTCAAACACGTCTGAGTAATGAGTGATCAATGTCTTAAGTTTGGATTCTGCTCGATTTCCGTCAGCCTCCATTTTGAATAATGTCCTCTAGTCGAGCTTCACATCTTTCAAACAATCTCTTCCTAACAAATTCGGTCCAGACCCCTCCACGACTAATGTTGACAGCTCCTTTTCCTGTCCTTCGTAAAAAACAACAACGTCTACAGTTTCCAGAATTTTATTATTAACCGATTCACCAGTGTATGTTCGCAGCTTTACTTGAGTCGGTTTCATTTCGAGTTTCTTCTGTGCTGAGTTTCGTTGGCTAATTTTCTTGAACGTTTCTTCGCTAATAATCGTAGCAGCTGCTCCAGTATCGACCTCCATGCTCGTTGTTGTCGTTATGTGTACTCTATCCAACTGTTGTTTTCCTGGAATTCCTCCACTTTACCGATTAAAGCCATCCCATCCTCGTCGCCAAAATGTAATATTCCCGCACTATTTAACTAAACTGAATCAACTGTGACTCATTTAAACAATGCTCCATCAAAAGCACATGGTCTGCAGAACTTTCACTCGTAAAACTACTGGAGGAGCGGTTACATTGCTGACACAAACAAGACTATTGTACATGTATTGTATTTGCATGTCAATATATATATTCCTTGAAGGCTTGAGTCAATGCAGTCACGTCGGGAGACCCAGGGGAATAAAAAAATGTGCTTGATAAACTTCGGGAACAAATTTTATTTGCATAATTAATGTTAATTCCTTGAAGGCTTGATAAATACAGTTACGATCGCGAACAGCCTATTATCATATGGCCAGTACGGCCCCGCGCGCGCTTTTATTGCAAAGCTATTGGGAAAATCCCCGTATGAGGGCTGTAAGCATTAGCGCGAGCAGGGCCGGAAAAAGCCGTACGGCCCTACTAGCTTTAAACATCCAAGTAATTTACAGCCAGAAAAGCAAATGGAAACAATTAGATATCATATTAGAACTTCATCTTCTGAGTTCTCATAAATAGTGTAAAGAGCCCATATGATAAAAAGCTTATTGACTGAGTTTGGGTCGGGCCGGACAGGAAAATATTTTGCCCGAGGTCATAGCGCCAGGGCCTCGCTGCGCCCGGTCCGTACGCCATGACCTCGGGCCAAATATTTTCCAGTCTGGTCCTCCCACTCAGTCAATAAGTACGTACAATGTACAAAATCCTACTAAGTAATAAAAGTGGCATGAATGCGCAAAAGTTTGTTTACTACGTCTTTCATTCTCGCATCTTTCAATGCTTTCCGGCTTCTCGAATGTGTTTGAACGTTGTCAACACGAAGGAGGCGTGACTGTGATTGGACGACTGAGTCAGTGCAGTCATGCCAGTAGACCCAAGGGAATAAAGAAATTTTGCAGTTGACAAACTACGGTCCGCCACTCCGGTAAGGG
>NC_090884.1:60596792-60601792 GCF_036669925.1 Montipora capricornis
ACTGTGATAGAACATGGACACCCATAATTGGGCAACCAGGTCTAAAACGCGGAATTCAAAATGTTTCCCAACGTTGTCAATGGTGTATGAGAAACATGTAATATCTAGCAGATGAGGGAAATAGAATTTAACCTGCTCCAAAGCGTCTCGATTAACCGGAGCTCCATCTTTCATGGCTGCAAGGAGTAGACCAGGACGAATTGAATATTCAACAGCCAAAGACTGGATCAGGCACTGAGCAAGTTCATTAGATTTTAAGCTTTTACCCAAGACTTGAAGTCTTATTAGGCGCTGCTGAACGTTCCACTGGCTATCAACAAAGCGTACAACGATCGCAAGAGCTTTCCCTAGCCTTGTACTCCCGTCAAAAATGACTGAGCCTGTGAAAATGACTACCTGTGAAAGTTCTGTTCTTAGAGTTGTCTTCTCTTTCTCGATGACTGATGGTATCATTTGCATTTAATCTTGTACACAATGCCTTTTGTTTACGCTTCTTTTGGGCGATCCTTTGGTTTCCTAAAATAATGGGCGAGTGTTTTTATAGGCTTGAAAGCAGTTTTTATGTTCGCTTTGTTAAGCACATTTCTGACTTGTTCTGAAACGCCCTTTACGTATGGCAAGGTAGCAAAAGCTTTTGGCCGCGTATCTGTATCCTGTATTTGGATTGCAGTCGGTGGTCTAGGGGCCCGACATTTCTCAATGAATTTATCTGTATAACCATTAACTTTTAAGTCATTAATGACTTGTTGTCGTTCTCGATCTTTTTCTGTGTCATTGGATGGGATGGTTTCTGCGCGGTCTATCAGGCATTTAACAACCGAACGTTTGCTCGGTTAATGCATTTCTCGTGCTCTGATTGGTTCACTCAATCTCGGTTATCAGCTCATATACTTGAGTTTGACCTTATATTGCAAATGATTGCGCTAAGCGTTGCTGAGCTAAAGTTTTTTTCGCCGGAAAGCAAAAGCGCGCTGCTCAAAACTCTTGAAATTTACACTTTTGATCGCCGTCATGGACAGCGGGCGAACCCAAATTCAATTTTTTGTTGTAACGCCGCAAAAATAAATAATTAGGAAATAATTATCTCACTTTTAAAGCATGTGTACCAAACGCTTTTAAGAGGCGCAAAATGAAGGAAAACTATTTTTGGTTGCGAAAACCGGTGGACCGCTTTTAGCGGGACTGCCACTTAAGAGGGATATATTTTCTCTAATTGGAAGAAGCTGCCTCAAAGCTGCTTCAAAAAGCAAAAGTTGCCAAAAAGTTGCTGAGCAAGTTGTGTAAAAGCCTACTTTCCAATGTACTTTCGTTCATTACGGATCAATTATCGATTTACGATCTCCTATCGATAAATTAACGATAGTGTCCACCCGCGCAAGCGCAGTAGAGACACAAATATTAGTTGCTAACGGTTGCCAAAATGGATTCCCACTTTTACCATTCAGATCATAAATGTTGAATGATATATCGTGTAACTGCCAGGAGGTATCTGCATCATTTATTTAATATGAAATCAATGATAAACAGTTCGAAAATCAAAAATAAACGACAAGGACACACTGCCCTTTAAGCTACGTTTCGCAGGAACAGGACTACAAATATTTCTCGGGTGCGTGATCTCGAGGAGACAATTTTGTGTCCTCGAGTGATGGCTACGAAAACTTCTTTTCCCTGTAACTTTTTTTTCTGACCTAATTTTTTTACATTTTTTTTACAGCAGAAAGAGTAAGAGAATAAAATTATGCCAAAAAAAGGATAGGTCACCAACCTCGTTTAGGAGAAAACAGTAGGCAAACCGAGCTCGACCCCTCGACAACACATCTCCCCAATAACACGGTTTCACTTTAACTCTCGGACTGAAATGACAGTTAAGCATCAGCAAGGCTATCAATATTCACACACGGCTACAAGTTGTTATGGTTAAATTTGCTCATTGTTTTGTTTAGAAATATCTGTTGAGACTTATGAGACAAAGAAAACAGAACTGAGCCGTAAAATTTGACCATAAAGCCTCTTAGCCATGCCTGAACACGAACGTAGCCTACGTTATGTTATGCACAGAACAGGATGCGCAGTGCAATACTAGGGAATCACCTTAAATATACAAGCACATACACAATTTTCAGGCCAGCATACAAGTTTGTCTGGAACCACTTTTCTTGAAAGTATTTATCACGTCAACTGGCAGCTTACTCATCATCATCTTGTTCTTTTCCCTCACTAGCCAAATTGTATTCTCCGTGAGCCATTTTTAAAGCGATGCGATTTCCATTGACCCCTGGGTCGGCCTCAACTGTGTGTGCAACACGGGCAGTTTCCTTCCGAAAACTACAGAAGAAAACAATTTTACCACAAGTGCAAAAATGGCGTAGCCTATTGCGGTAGTTAGAGCTTTGGCAGGCGTATAAAATTGGGTTCCAAAATGAGTTTGAAATAAGCAAAAATTGAAATATTCTATAAAGAAAATACAATTTGTCATAGTTGCTTTGCACGATGCTTGTGTCCGCAAAACCTAGGAACATAAAAAATACTACGTATGGCAAAATGCAAATAGCAAACGCTAGGCTTAGCCACACAAGAAGACGAGCCAGTTGTTTCTTTTCCCGCCTTTCAGCTTCTGTGATAGTAGATGCCGAACAGATTGTTTTTGTGAAGTACAAACCTCGAACAATTCCAATGTAACAAAATGAAACAACGAGAGAGCTTACGAAACCAAAACAGATGCAAGTAAATATAATATACGGCTTTTGAAAAGTGTACTCTTGTAAAGTCCACGGGTGTTTGCACGGGTACCTGGAGGATGCACTGATGTTAAAAGTATTGGTTGTAATATCAGGGATGCAAGATACTACGGCAACAATCCAAAGCATAGCAACAACATATCCAACGGATGTCTTGGACATTCTCAATGTGGTATGAAAAGGTTTAACAAGTGCCAAATATCTTTCTACTGCAATTGTGCAAACCGTGAGAACTGATGCGTTTATGGAGATTTGTATAATAGCATTTCCGGCAAACAGCTTGCAGATCAAATCTCCTGTGAGTCCCTGAAGACGAACCGATGTTAGAGCAAAGTCATATAATCCAGGACAGAATAAGAGAGTCACTAAATCAGCAACAGCCAAGTTCATCAGGAGATAGTTGGTTGTTGTGTGCATTGATGGTGTTTTGCGAACAATGATGATCACTAGGCAGTTTCCAGTGACGCCAAAGATAATAATAAACGAGTACAACGAGGCAAAAAGTATATCTTGAGTAGAGATGAATTCATAAAGAGATAGCCTTGTTGTATTATTCTTCATTTTATCGTTGTCAAACGCACCCGCCTCGAACAAGTCCCGTTGTGGTTTTAAAAAATAACATAATGTACACTGAAATCGTATTTGAAAGCACGGTCTTGTCGAGGCCTGGGCTTTGCTGCTGCAAAAGAGCATTTATCAAACTTTTTGTACATTTATTTGATATGCAATGACGTTCGTATGAAGTGTATGATGAGTTTAATGTCAACGAGCCATTAAGATCTTGCGCGGAAATTAAGTTCTGTCACTCCAGCTGAAAAATGAGAGTTCAGTTGATCGACCAAACTTAACTACTAATTGTAGACTCGGTAATCTCTATGCAAAAGAATTGTTTCACTATTGATATAATAGACATCCACCATTACTTCGTTCTCAGTATTAATCGCGCCTCAGTGATGAATTTCCGGGATAACTTTTGTTTTCCTTCAACTTAGAGCACTTCTGGATAATAAAGATGAAACGTTTGTGTATCTAACAGCAATGCCTTCATATATTTTTCAGTTTCATCTGTCTTAGTTCTATAAACTTCCATGCGTAATTATCTTAAAGTCACTTGTGAGGGCTTCCAAGGGGGGTTCTGGCGTCGCTTTTTCGCTCATTTTCCAGCCCACCTGTCGCCTATTTGGCGAGAGATAATTGTCGCTGTCGCTTTTTCGCTGCAATAGACCACTTTCATAAATGGCGACTACTTTTACATTCTTTTGTCTTTTGTCTTTATGCCCTCATTTTGAAACAAAAATTCTTTTCAAATTTGCTTGTCGTAACGAGGCTAGTCAGGCTTAATAGCATTGAAACAAAGGAATACTTTATTTGGCCGCCATTTTGAAAGAGGTCTATACAAATGTTCCCTAAACGTGCTTAATTTTTGCGTCCTGTAATTTTGCTTAATTTGCATCGATGATGAAATGGTGACGTGTGAAAATAGGGAATATAAAGGCTCGAGAAATTATTTGATTTTGGACAAAACGCGCGTGAACTTATTCCCTATTTTAACGAGTAAACCATTTGATTAGTTATTAATCTAATGGGTAGCACATTTCGTTCATAAGAGGCCGTTTTGCCACTGTAGGAAAAGTTGCCATGGCAACATCGTGATTTCACCTGTGAAATCATAAATTAACGCTGAAATTTCACGCCAAAAATAAGGAGTAATTTGACACCCATGTTATTAAAAGAGTAAGCGCCTCTAAAGGCTTCCTTGTTTTTTAATAGAATATCAACCACTTTAGTTTCGAATGACTCTAATGGCTAGATAGCCACCCACGTAGGCTCTGTTAGGGATTCATCACGCGTTCCTCCTCCAGGAGCGTCTGCTGAAATGAGCCACACATTCCTTTTGTTAAGAAGCTATCATCTGGGAATCACGTGCGTGTTACTTATGAACCAATAAGCGCTGCGTAGATCTTCCCTGGGAGCGTCATTGCGTCAACTTCTTCCACAGAAACATTAATTTTGTTTCCTCGGTGGGTTATGCATTTGCAGGCGCGAGTCAAAATGTGAGTGTTTAGTGACCTTAGTAGGGGTGTGGTGTCGTTTCATCTACTAGTACAATTGAAGGCGCAATGGAAATATATAAATACGAATACAAATATTAAAGTACTGCGCGTGTATTTGAACTGCACGAGAACCATTACCTCCAAGCGCAATGAACACCACTAGGATAGTAGCGAAAAGAAAGCTTCAAAAAATCCATTACGTTTA
>NC_090884.1:60609292-60621792 GCF_036669925.1 Montipora capricornis
TCTTGATGTAATTGAGAGTTAGGGATATCTTCTCTCAACTTGGTTATGTCAATTGATTTGAGTTTCCTGTAATCAGCATGCTTCATTTTTAGTGCAGGCCTCACCGCCCTTAGCTCACATATCACGGTAGCATGGTCAGAAAAATATCTCTCCGGAAAGGGCTCACCATCCACAATATCATCGACCTGCCGTGTTATAAATAAGTCTAAAGTGTGGCCATGTATGTGCGTGGGTCGTTTGACATGCTGGACCAGACCCATAGAGTTCAACAGATCCTTGAGCCGGATGGTGCCGGTCAGCATCTGACGGAACATCCATGTGAATATTAAAGTCGCCACATATTAGCAGTAACTCATTACACATGACTAAGACACTCGTAGTCACGGGATGATCCGAAGAGGATGTTGGTCTATACAAGATGACAACCCGCAGACGACCAGCTCCGAACTCCACAAGCCATTCCGACACTTCAAACGAAGACCGCTCTTCTGAGACCATTTGGTTACATCAAGACCGTCCCGATATAATAGCGCAGTCCCACCACCCACCACGATCTGCACGCGGACAGTGGTAAAGCTTAGAATAACCGGGTTGAGTGAGCTCACTGAAAATCGCAGAATTACGATCATTGACCCAGGACTCGCATATCGCAAATAACGCAGCCCTCATATCACATACCAGGTCCACAAAAGCCGTTTATTTATTCCTTAATGATCTTGCATTCAAACTACATGACTGAAAGGACCTGTTGTCCAGGTTGCCAAAGATTGCATTATGTCCAACACTTATAAGTGCGTCACGTGCTGGCTTCCTGCACGGATACGAAGATGAGTTGGCACATTCCAAAGCCGTAAACACAATAGCTCTGTAACAACGCCTCCGTTATGAATAAAAGCCAAGTTTGCACTGAATAGCCAAGTCGAAGATATTGGAAGCCATAAATCTCTTGAAAGTTGCCATATCCCGTATCCAAATACATTTCCATCCCTTGACGATGGCTCTAGACATCCGTTCGAAGAGTTCTTTGAACAAATAGAGCCCCAGTTAGGAATAAAATGACTGAAAACCAAGACCACCCAACACCGTGTCCGTGCATGTTCGTATCTCTCTATGTGTCCATAACTTTCAATCTCGGACTGAAACGACACTTTGCATCAGCAAGGCTATCAATATTGGCTATGAGTCTTTATGGTTAAAATTGAACGTTGTTTTGTTTAGAAATCTCCCTTGAGACTTGTGAGACAAAGAAAATAGAACTGAGCCGTAAAATTTGACCATAAAGCCTCTTAGCCATGCCTGAATACGAACGTGGCCTACGCTTTAACAGGATGCGCAGTGCAATACTAGGGAATCACCTAGAAGGTGCAAGCACGTGCACAATTTTCACACCAGCATACAAGCTTGTCTGGAACCACTTTTCTTGAAAATATTTATCGCGCTAACTGGGTTAGTAGCCAAGTTGTCTTTTCCGTGAGCCATTTCTAAAGCGATGTGATTTCCATTGACCCCTGGGTCGGCCTCGGCTGTGTGTGCAACACGGTCATTTTCCCTCCGAAAACACCGGAAGAAAACTATTTCACAACAAGTGCAAAAATGGCGGAACCCATTGCGATAGTTTGAGCTCTGGCAGGCGTATAAAATTGGATTCCAAAATGAATTTGAAATAAGCAGAAATTGAAATATTCTATAAAGGAAGGACAATTTGTCATAATTGTTTTGCACGATGCTTGTGTCCGCAAAACCTAGGAACATAAAAAATACTGCGAATGGCAATGTGCAAAGAGCAAACACTATGCTTAACCACACAAGAAGACGAGCCAGTTGTTTCTTTTCCCGCCTTTCAGCTTCTGTGATAGTAGGGGCCGAGCAGATTGTTTTTGTGAAGTACAAACCTCGAACAATTTCAATGTAACAAAATAAAACCACGAGAGAGCTTACGAAACCAAAACAGATGCAAGTAAATATAATATACGGCTTCTGAAAAGTGTACTCCTGTAAAGTCCACGGGTGTTTGCATGGATACCTGGAGGATGCACTGATGTTAAACGTATTGGCTTTAATATCAGGGATGCAAGATACTACGGCAACAATCCAAAGCATAGCAACAACATATCTAACGGATGTCTTAGACATTCTCAATGTGGTATGAAAAGGTTTAACAAGTGCCAAATATCTTTCCACTGCAATTGTGCAAACCGTGAGAACTGATGCGTTGATGGAGATTGGTACAATAGCATTTCCCGCAAACAGCTTGCAGATCAAATCTCCTGTGAATCCTTGAAGACGAGTCGATGTTAGAGCGAAGTCATATAATCCAGGACAGAGTAAGAGAGTCACTAAATCAGCAACAGCCAAGTTCATCAGGAGATAGTTGGTTGTTGTGTGCATTGATGGTGTTTTGCGAACAATAATGATCACCAGGCAGTTTCCAGTGACGCCAAAGACAATAATAAACGAGTACAACGAGGCAAAAACTATATCTTGAGTAGAGATGAACTCATTTAGTGTTGTATTATTCTTCATTTTTTCGTCGTCAAACGCACCTTCCTTGAACTAGTTGAGGTTTTCAAGGACATTGAAATCGTGTTTGAAACCACCGTCTTGTGCACATTTATTTGATATGCAGTGACGTTTGTGTAAAGTGTATGATAAGTTTAATGTCAACGAGCCATTGAGTTGACGTTGCGCGGAAAGTTTTGTATTAAGTTCTGTCACTCCAGATGAAAAATGAGACTGAAGGCGATTCAGTTGATCGACCAAACTCAACTAAGACTCGTAAACTCGGTTTTACTTAAGCAAAAGAATTGTTTCGATATTGATATGATAGACATTACTTAATTCCTCCTCAATATTAATCGCGCCTGAGTGATGATTTTCCAGGATAACGTTTGTTTTTCTTTAACTGAGAGCACTTTTGTCTAATAAAGATGAAACGTTTGTGTATCTAACAGCAAAACCTTCATATGTTTTTCAGTTTGATCTGTCGTAGTTCAACAAACACGGAAACGTAATTATCTTAAGGTCAACTGTGTTTATAACCAATCCATTAACAAAGAAGTTTCCGTCGTATATTTTGTCAGTCAAGGGACAATTCATCTTAACTCATAAGGAATATTAATGTGTAGATGCGATTTGGATTGTAGCTTTTCCTTTTTTTTCCTGCTACGGTATCTTTTGAATGCGTTATCTTGAAAACCTTTTATTATGTAGATTTCACTGTTGCCTTGTGACATTGTTTTTTATCGCACGGTGGATGTTCAGGGGCACCCAACGAGAATATAGTTCAAAACCACTTAAACATAGCATTGTTAAACGTATTTTAGTATTTAAATGGTAGATATAGGCATATTTTTATCCCCTAAAAAGTTTTCATCTGTTCGGATTTCCTAGCTGAAAGTCTAGTGATCCGAAAATTATAGGGATCAAAACTTACCTTTTCGAAAATTTCAGCCAGAAAAAAGGCTCCCGAAAATTCTAGGTGACCTTTTTAGGGTAAAAACCCGTTAAAAATGGGCAATTATACCATGTTTTAGATGTTCGAAAATCCTAGGAGAGGCAGGCAAGCAAGAAATTTTACAACAAATGTTCCGAAAATTCTAGATCTCAAATGGACTCCCGAACAGATATTTTCCGAAAATTGACGTTGGGTGCCCCTGGATGTTCAGTGACAGCTTTCGCACCTGTGCAATACACGGCGATATCTCCTCACTTCCGACACTGATTCCACTAACTTCGGACCGGAATGGATATAACCATTAGTTCGTCAGCGGCACTGATAAATAGTATGCAGTTTTTATTTATGCAGAATTTAAAAAGCCGGTCTCACGAAGTTTTATTCTCTAAGTATTGAACGGTAAAGGCTTTCCACGGTGTCTCGCCCTCATTTGTTCACTGAATTCGATTGACGTTCAAACACAGATATTTATGTGCTATTTTTCATTGGCAACTGACGGACAGTTGTAGTTCCCTACAAATTGAAAAAATTTCCTGAATCGATCCTAAGCGTAGTATCTTTTAAGTTTACGACTTCGTTCACTTTTCTTTTTAAGTTAAATGGAAAAAGTGGAAACAGCGTATTAGTCACAGACGAACGTTGTAAATAAAGTTCCCACATAATAATTCGTGAAGTTTTAAATCAATTTGACATTGGGAATGCCCAGGCACCTGAGCTACAGCTTTAAAATTCATTTTAAAATCGCCAGAATTCACCGGAAAAACTTGGGGGACATATTGAATCATAAATAGAATTGCGTTCATGTTAACTTATTCATAAGCATTCCGTTTTGAGTGCCGTTTATTCAGAGTTGGACAGACTTATCTCGATAATGCTCCTGCAACATACAGAGTATTAAAATTTGTTGACTGAAGCGTTGATTGGCAGTCACATGGTCACATATCTTCCATGCCTTAATAAATAAAGATGAGTACTTAGATGCGCCTTTTACAGGTACAAGGGAATTCCGAAATTATCTCTTCTAAACTTCAAAATTACTTAAACCAAGGGAAAACCAATTTCTTTTGTATCAACTTATTTTTGAAAAATTTTGCCCTTCGCCATACAGTTAACACACAAATGTCTCCGAGCAGGTGACGATTTCCCCGCCTCGCATCTCAATGACAAAACTGAGTTGACATTAGCAAACGGGCGAGAGTTTGTTTTAGCTACGGTAATCCATCCAAATTTAAAAATTCGTCACTTCTTCTTCAGCTTGGGTAACTTTTCTTTCTTAGTAAACTTAAAGAACACTGAAATACTGATGAAGTACGTAATTAATTTCTCCAGTATTCAGATTGTTATTGTGGTTTGTATATATTCAATTTATCTGAAGTGTCATTAGCCTAGGCTTGATTACCAAACGCTGTTTCGGGAAGCCTTGCAATTGATTGTCTTTAAGTCGCAGTCATGTATTTGGGGAAACCATAAAGCAAATGTTGTAATTACATGGATGAGTGGTTCAAACTCCGATAATAAAGTAAAATAGAGAAGATAGGTTGCCATGGGAATTCGAAAATAGTTGCTTGGCGACGGGCGAAAGGACAGTCCTAGGAAGGACTGGAACCTACGATCTCCGTGTCATCGTTCGGATTCTCTACCCATTACGTCTTGAGCAACTAGAAGTGCTGGACCCGGTTGTTCAAAGCCGATTAACTAAATCAAGGATAGGCGCAAACTTTTGTTTCATGTTTTCAACTTTTTGGTGAAAGTTTCTCTTTCTTTTTTTTGGTTTTCAAGATTGACTTCTTTTATCTAAAGTTTTATCGAATATCAGCGTTGAACAGTACTTGGGAGCAGAGAAATAAACTCCCTCGTTATTTTTTAATCTGGGATTAGCGTTAATAGACTTTTGAACGGCCGGGCCCTGGGGAGCTAAGTCGTTTATCTTGGTCTTGAATGGACAATCTCGCTTGTCTGCAGGCTCTACAAAGTCATGAGCCTCAAATTTTCAAAATGCAACTGTAGGTGTCTTAAGATGTAAAGCGCCCATGGTAAGATTAACGACGTAGGATGCAGCAGATGGCATAGGTTATACCATGCGCAGTATCCTTGTCGAAAGTAATTATGGGATTACTACTACGCTTTGTGACTGGCGTGAAAATTTTGCGCCAATTTTTTAGCCACTAAGAATAATAGAGACGTACATTTTCCCGCGAATTTAGGGCGCACGTTTCATAAAAATTGCCTCAGATTCTGATCGGCTGTTCTTGCTTGAAATGAAGGTGTCCTTTGGCAGTAAAAGGGACCAAAATTATGCCGTTAGGCGTAAAAAAATTAAACGTAAGCTTCTTTTGATGAAACTTGTTATTGCCCTGTTGCTGCCGGAAACGACTGTTGATTTTTTCCCAGCCATACGATTGCGTGGAATATTTCTAACATTATCACCACAAACCAGTAGTCTATTTTGGCTTTGGTAGGAAGCGTGGCACACTGTCGCTTTCGCCCACTCTCCTTTTAACCTTGATGATAGCTGGCTTTAGCATGACAACGATTTACACAACGAAGGACGGTAATCAGTGAGCATATAAAAGGTTGGTACTGTTACGTATAGGTAATCGCATGGGGCCGAGTAAAATTAAGGATTAATATCACGCGTGTTTTCAGAAGTTGCTGAAATTGCCCGAGTCGCGCAGCGACGAGGGCAATTTCAGCAACTTCTGAAAACACAAGTGATATTAATCCTTAATTTTACGAGGACCCATTGCGATTACTTGTTAATAACAAAGAGGGCAAAATTTTCTTAACACTGTTGAGGCACCTCGAAAAACAGACAGCTAAGCGGAGTTAAAACACTCGTTCGCTCGGAAGCAAAACAACTAACAAACAGACAAGCAAGTCAACTTGTTCTTTGCGTCCAAAACGAGTATAGATGATTGTTATTTACATCCACTCGAGAGGAAAATACGAGTTTCATTCGTGAACAACTGTAACAACGATTAAACCAAATGTTAAGCTTCAATTTATTTTATTCACCTGTGCTGTAGAGGTTTTTACCACTTGCAAATACGCATCCGTAAACATAGCAAAAGGTTTGTCCAAAGAAATCCACCAAATTTGAGCTACTTGTTCTTCCCGTCAATGGCAAATTGTTCTGTGCCTTTTTTTGTTGAGCTGCAAGATGTCGTGGTAAACTGAAAGCCCTTGACGACCACACAATCCCGCTACGCCGGGCGCCATGTAAGTCGATCCAAGTTTTAAGCTTTTCATGAAAAAAATCTTTTGTCCTTCTTCTTGTCACTCGAAAATTCAAATTCCAGATCATCTTTTAAAGCTAGTTCTTAATCTTTATACCTTTTCGGCGAATGCAGCGCGAATTAAAAGACAAACTTCGATGAAGACGAAGTTGTTTTGCTCAAACAGAAGAAACCAACTGAATGTGGAAGACGTACGTTCAGCCAATCAGGAGCGAGAATTTTTGGCGCTCGACCAATCGTGAGCGAGTAATTTTGCCCTCTTCTCAAGCAAAATTAAGAAAAAATACCCTCTTCATCGACCAATCAGCATTCAGTAATTTTGCCCTCTTTGTTATTAGCTAAAAAATCAATCGCCAGAAAAGAAGCACACAAAAAAAATATGTTAAACACGAGTGATATGTTTACAACCAAGGGTTTCTGAACTGTACAAATCTCTTCCCACTCGTTAAGGCGTTAAAGAGCGAGCCGCAGCAAAGAACCACAGAACAAAGCCCCACTCAACTTTACTGAGTACATTTTCACTAACTTTCGAAACGATGTAGCATATCTCTAGACTATTTCAATTCGTAACACAATCGGTCTTTGATCCACAACTGCTCACAAGTCGACTCGTCACATGGACGTACAGAATGTTCCAGAGAATTCTGGAGGCATGAACGTGAGTATTATACGTCATCATTGCATATTTACACCAACTACTATTTTAATATAGGATGTCTACAGCGTGATATTGCGTGACTAGAAACGTTTGAAAGACATTACTCAATAAATAACTAAAACACTTGAATAAATTAGATTCCGTGTCGGCTGCCAAGTTACTGTCATTATCGTGATCCCGTCTTCGGCCTTGACCAAGACTCCACACTACCCTATCACTGTTTGCAACATTCAGGTCCTCCACTCTGAGACTGTGTATCATCTGGGAAGTTTAGCTTTCTTGGCTTCACTGAACTGTGACTCCGCGTAAAGCAGTTCAGTGTGTAAACGGTCCCGTTATAAGGGAGCTTAACACACGACATTTTTGAGACGCGGAGGACGGCAACCGGAAGTGATCTGACAGTTAGCATTGGCCTTTTAACTTGTCTTCACACACATTTTTATTGCTTAGTATCTTTTTCTCCGTTAGAGATGATTAGTTTAAAATGCTGGAAGGGAGTACTGGCATGCGAAATGTTCACTTCCGGTTGTTATGCGCGTCTCAGAAACGTTCCCTTGAGCCAAGCGCAACTGCTCCATTTTACCACAATGTTCACCCATGTCACGTTTGAACTACCAAAATTTGACTTTGTAATCCATGCCTTCGCCTGCGCAGGAAAACATTGAGGCTTGGTTATAGTCTTCTGAATGACCAATTATCCTGCGAAAACAAAAACACAAATTGATTGAAAAAATGGGCACAGATAATCACACACGAAAAACAACCCATTCATTTTAACCGGAGTGGTGGAATATAGAAGGGGTGGGCTTGTTAAGGTAAGTCCTTTAGTTTTTACTACGGATGTGTCCGATTGGGCCTATACTAGAAATTCATTCCAAAAAATGTTTCATTTAAATCAACAATGAGAAGTTCACTAGTACACAGACGGCGAAATCTGCTTTATTACAGATATAGTTTGATCTGAATGTGACTGAGAAAGACCCAAATGTCTGCGACTCGTGACTTGGGCAGAGAATGAAAAAGCCATAATCCATTTCATACCGACTTTACAGCGGACATCTTTCTTACCTTCGTTGAAAGTCGTCATTTTCCTCAGGAATTGGGTTTTTGGAGCAACATTGATGGTTTTCAGTTCTCTCACCGCTCACTGGTGATGCAAAAAATCTCTCACTTGTACGTAACAGAAGAACAACAATAAGCACCGCCACAATTATAGTCAATACGCTTGCAGCTCCGGCGGAATTATAGTCGTTAAAGAGATTCAGGTTAAAATTTATAGTGACACACATTCTTCAGGGTCCACCTCAGTCAAATTCGAAGAGTCTCTTGCTGGCTTGGTAGATGCTGAGTTCGGTCTCAGCTTGCCGCCCTCCCACGCTTTCATTTATAACGCGTAACAAAGCCTTGTCTGCGTGGGAGGGCGCCAAATTAGCTCTAACTACAATTCAACAATTCTGAGACGTCATACCAGACAAATCTTTCCGCTTTTTGACGAATCTGTTCATCCGTTGAGTGAAGTTAGTAAGAAAAGGTTTCACGCATGTCAACCAGCTAATCTCAATAGTTCTTCCACGTTCCGGGATTTTTACATTGTGAAACTACAATTGTAGCTTTCTGTCATAGGACCCAAGCTATTTCAGGAATCCTTGCATCATGATCAGCCTTGAAGCGTGCAAAAAGTTTTACGTGCTGCAAAATCACGTCTGTCACGTCTGTGCTAGTGAAAAACAAAATTCTGCGTTCCATACCAAAACCTAGCCCTCCCCCACGCCCCAACTTTCAAACGTACTTCGTGGCCCCTGTTACAAAAGCTAACCCCGCTTTACGGAGTAGTTGTGGTAAAATAATTAAATGAACTTATTTAACTTGGCACCTTTAAGCTTTAATTACCTTCGCAGTCTTCCATCATGATAGCCAACGCAAATTCGTTTGCAAACAGCATTAAAGTTAGCAGACGTGACCTGTAGTTCAGTGGTGCTTTACTGTGCGTCATCGATATTCTTTTAATAGCCATAGACATATCAGCATATCACGCATCATGAGCAGCCTTAATTAAGCGTAAAAAATCCTACATGTTCCAAATTCAATTGTACACTATTTTAAAGATGTGTAAAAACAGTATAGCGCGACCTACGTGGCTAAGTAAACGTGAAGTAACAGACAACATTGGTTAAATAATGAAATTTACTATTTAACCTGGCAACTTTAAGTTTATTAATTTAGAAATTAATTAATGGTTATGCCTTTGCAGTCTTCGATTATATTACACCAGCGCAAATTTGTTTACAAGCAGCAATCAAGGTATGAGACATGACCGGTAGTTCAGTGGTTTTACAGTGCGTCAGAGATGCGTCTCCAAATCATAGCAACAGACAAGCCAACATACAAACAATAGCAGAGGAAAAAACAAGGTATTGGCATCCAAAAATAATCAGTCAGAGCCACTTAAAACACCCGGGTTGCCTTCAGATTTTGTTCTTCGATACAGGCCCTATATCTGAGAATATATTGAGTTTATTGTTTTCTACTCTGCACCGCGAGGTTTTTGTCCGCCGAGTACTCCGGTTTTCCTCACTCCTCAAATCCAACATTTGATTTCTGTTAATTGTTAATTTCAGTTTACAGTGTCCCAATTAGTGTTCCGTGCAGCGCAGGAAAATTAGACACTTAAATGAAGTACTTTCCTTTTCCACTTCTACTTCCACTTCCTTTATTTTACCTTTATGGCTGCACATATGAATGGCAAAGTATTCCACCAATTTTTCTTAGTCTATTTCAACGGCCTCCTATGACTAAAAAGCAGATTTTGTCGAATTGGCTTAAACCCTTCAATACGGTGGCTAGTTAGGGCCATTGTTAAAGGTAGATATTTTTCCTTGAGAATTTTGAAATTAAGTGTTTTTTCACCGGACCCTTATCCCTTTGTTTACATTGTGTTCCCAGTGGCACCTACATTATATGACTTAAGACTGAAGTGCATAAATGTCCAGCTAAATGATATGAAGCTAAGTACTCCTTGAAGAGCCGTACTCCAACCCTTTTTCACATTTGTCACACCCCCCCCCCCCCCCGCCTTGCATAAAAACAGTACCACTTACTTCACACAATGGTAGCAACTCAAGTAGAGGTGGCTTAACCTCTGAATACCCTGCCACTTATTTGCAAATTTTCAAACTTGAAAATTTGAGTTTACAAACTCAAAAATTTGCGTTCACAAACTCGAAATTTCGAGTTTGTAAACTCACGATCGGAGTAAAATAACTGCAGACAAGGGGTGAAATACAGACTAAGGCTATAATTTAACTGTTGAAAAAGGCCAAACCCTTTAGAAGTGCTAACCCTAGGCCTAATTACTGAGGCGCAAAAAAATATTTAGGCTTAACTGTAAGCACTTATTAAGGGTTTGGGCTTTTACAGCAGGTAAATTATAACATTGATCTGCATTTTTCCTCTAATCTGCAGTCTGCATTTTACTCTGACCAGTTTCCAGACGAAATTTTGAGTTTCTGAACGCAAAGTTTCGAATTTGTGAACAAAAAAATTAGAGTTTCAAAACTCAAAATTTCAAGTTTGTAAACACAAAATTGCCCTCTTCCGAAATACAGAAAATTCAAAGACTACAAAACTCTGCCGCTCGACTTATTACGCGAACAAAAAAATCTGAACATACTACAGTCCAGTCCTTATCAATCTGCAGTGGCTCCCTATAGAACAACGTGTTATCTTCAAGCTTCTTCTCTATACCTTTAAAGCACTCCATGGTCTGGCCCCTGATTACTTGGCAAATCTGTTAACTTTCTATAAACCTGTCCACACCCTCCGTTCCTCAAGGTCCATCAATCTGTCTGTCCCAAGATCTAGAACCTCCACCTATGGCGACAGATCCTTTGCGTGTGTATGCCCCAAGATTTGAAACAAACGTCCTGATTTTATAAAAATAATTAATATTGCGAGACCTTAGAGTCCTTTAAAACCAGGCCCAAGACACACCTATCTAAAAACGCTTTCAACCTATGGTAAAGTTTTAATCCTATTCTTGTAATTACTTTAAATCTTCTTACGTAAGAGCATTGAGACTTATATAATGTGTTTTAAGAACTGTATTTATTGTTATTATTATTATTATTATTATTATTATTATTATTATTATTATTATTATTATTATTATTATTATTATTATTATTAAAATTTCGAGTGTGTAAACTCAAAACTTCGGGGTTCTAAACTCAAAATTTCGAGTTTCTAAACTCAAATTTCAAGTTTGAAAATCTGATCACGAAATGCCACCGTACAAAACAGGCCCCTGCATTTGCTGTTAGTGTTGATGGAAGAGAACAGAGAGGTTTTCAAATGAGTGTTGTAAAACCGAAACCAAAGTAATTACTAATTACAGTAAACCAATCAAAACTCGAAGTAATTACACATTATTAGCCGACACAAAGCACGGGAAAATGTGCACGCGCGAGCCTCGATTGGTATTGGTTTCACTTCTGATTGGTTGAAAAAATGGCGTGAGAACTTTGAACCAATCACTGAGTGAAGTAATACAAAACCACGCAATTCGCTTATTACTTTCGACACTCAATTGAAAACCGCTGTAAATGACTGACTAAAACCATTCGTCCTTTAATTAGAGAAGGGGCCCACTGATTGGGTAACTCCTAAGGTTAGCCTGACCATTCAAACTCCAACTTACGTAGTGTAAACCTTCTTAGCAACTGTGAATTCGTAGGTCAATTAAAGAGAAGTCAATGTTTGGAGAAGCAGAACGAAAAACAACAGGTTTAAGATCTCTCCCTTGCCAATTTTGATGCATTGTTTTGACTGAATATCATCGTACAAACAGTTATCAATACCTTTAACAGATGTAATCAGTAGTAGTTACGGAAAATCGGTTCCCTCCCTTTTAGTCACGAACCCTAACAACAAGGCCTGTTAAAACGTACTCACTTAGCGGCCTGAAAATGCCGAGTAGTGCGGCAAATTAAATGTTGCAGTACAAGGAAGTATTACGTTTTTGCAAACGTTGGCCATGTAGCACTTATATTTGAACAGACTTAACTGATTAGAGTGTAATGTGAAGTGCTAAGTTTCTACCCCATATGAACCATCTGAGCGTTAGCCCTACTAATGGAAATGGGCCCACACAAGG